>NC_088809.1:13990203-14017703 GCF_011386835.1 Chrysemys picta bellii
ATTAAATTCTAAAACTACCAGTGTTTTGGGTGGTGCAGTGGTGCTCATTAAAATTACTGTAATGATCAAAAAAGGAGTCAGGTCAGAGTTGTCATTTAGTTCACAGTACAGGTACAACATGGCATGAATGGGCAAGCTTTCTCTGTTGTGCCCTGCCAATCTGTCTCAAGCCAACTGTTACTATTATTTAGTAGTATCAGTACTGCCTGGTACTAGAGGACAAGACCAGTGGTGGTTTCAGATGTATGCTACCCATCGTCATATGGGTCATATGGTCAGTTATGGATCAAGGCTCCATTGTTAGGCACTGTACAAACACATTTAAAAAAAAAGGGGATCCCTGTCTGGAAAATAGTTCTGGAAGCACCATTTCAAGGGATACAAGGGTTCTCCATGAAGACTCACTTCTTGGTATCCAAATTAAGGGCGCCAAACAAAAGTGTCAATTATGGAGGACTTGGGTGCACTGATTCTATTTTATTTGTTCAAATAAAGTACAAGGGGATCAAGGACATTTTATATTGTCTTCTATCTTCTACTAAATCTCTCTCTAGCAAGGTTTCAGACTTAGTTTTCCACACACTAGCAGAAGCACAGAAAATCCAGATTCTTAAGTATTACTCCAGCCCAAATATCCCCATCTAAAGCCCAAGATGCTTGCAGTCTTCACAGGAGTGCAAACAAGTTGTCATATCTTTTCAGCCCAAGTCAACAGCATACATATCAAAAAAAGAGATAAGTCATTTTCATTCTTTCCAGAATCCCAACTGAGCTCATGCAAAGATTTAAATAACTTGTAGGCCAGAAAGTCCACAAGCCAGGTAGAGCAATGGCAGCTGCAAACTGAGCTTTATCGCCTTGTCCTGTAAAAGAAATCAACCATCCTATTTTAAGAAGCAGGAAGTAATTTAGAGTCGGTTCTAGTCTCCCCTCGGAACAAAGGTACCAATCATGCCAGCACTTTTTCAAACAGATATGTGGGTTAAACTCCCCAAATTCACTTTGCTTAGGACCAGAGTAAGATTTTAACAACATTTACTGCAGGATCATCTCTCTCTAGCTCCCCAAAAGGACAATCTCCGTGTTCATAGCTTTTGAAAAAGAAAGAATGCCCCCCCATCCCCATCCTTTGCTAATTGCACTAGAATGATATTATGACTGGGGAGGCAGGGGGAGAGCCAAATAACCAGCTATTGCACATGGCTGTCTGTTAAAAATAGTTCAGATGGGTTTAGGTTTTAGCCTTTATCTCAGTGGCTGACCTCGCTAATACAGTATGTAGATCTCTTGCCAGCTAATCGGCGGACTGTAAAGCACGGTTTCAGGCTGTGGGCAATGATCTGTAACAGGAATGAATGAGTGGGTTTTAGCAGCCAGGATCTGTAGCCTACTATCTGTATCTGACAGCTGTCACCCTCTCTACAGAGGCCAAGGCCTAGCCCTTCATTTAAAAGCAGCATGGCTGATCAGATTACTAGGACAGTGTGTCAGAACTGACGGCACTGCACTAGAGAGACAGAACGTAAATCTATAAATAGCAGTTCTGCTTGCCTCCATGAACCAGTGAAGGGTAACCAATACTGAACAGCAAATGCAATGTTTAGTCTCTGAAACCAGTGGAATACAGTTCCTGCCAGATCAGAAAACACTGTGTTCCGATATAAGGTAATGGAAAAATAGCTTTATGAGCACGAGTTTACAAGAATCACATTCTTGGCACTGGCAATGGCTGGATCCACAATAGTTGGTCTGAACCAACGTTACAACGTAATAAGGCTTTCGGTCCTCATAACACAAAGACACCTTACTGCATTGTGCTAACAGCATTCTGAAGGCTAGTCAAGCCATAGGGAACCCTGACGTTGAAATATATGCAGCGATAAAATAAGAGCCTCTCCATTTGGTATCTATTATATACGTCAACTGAGTCTTCAGCCAGGACAGCTGAGCTCTGTAAGTATCTCAGGGACAGGGATGTTGTGAGTGTGACTTATCTATAGGCCATGGTGATAGCAAAGCTTAGTTACTGGACATCAACGAGTTATAAATGACCTGACATTTTATAGTATGCACCAGTTCTTCCAAGAACCATTCATCACCCTTGGAGGTTTCCTCTGATAAAACGAGGATATCAGGAAATTTGTAAACAACTTTGGAAAAACAATCCTGAGGTCAGCACAGAGGAATGAGGAGGGTGCGTGTTTAAAAAGGTATCATGAGCTAGGCAAATGGAGAATTGGGATGGGGAGGACTTGCTTTTAAAGCACACAAATCCTCCTGAGGCAACAAAAAGCTAGATCTCCTACCACCCCTAGGCAGTCACGTCAAATGGCACACCAGGGGCTAAAGGAGGCCAAGCAGAGGTCCTCAAAGTTCCCATTCTACACGACAACAACATAGCCATGTCAGAGGACCTGGCTGCAAACACAATTCTTTCTTGCAGCATGGACAGGGTACAGCACAAAATAGTGGCCCACAAAATTTGCCCTGAGTGTGACAATTACTGTTACAAACCAATACGTAGATCTGACATATTCCAACCAGTAGAGGGCAATGGCGCACACAAGCTAATATACAACATGATTGTGTAGAACTAAAGGCACATAGTATGGACAAATGAGACACATACCCAAATGTACCTTGTGAAATGGCAAGCACAGAGAGCTAGCAAATAAGAATCCAAACTGTACTATGCACAGACAATGAAATTCAGTCCCTGTGCAGAGGTCCACATCAAGGTCTATCCACTATGTAAGTTCTCAAAATAGGGATTCAGTGATGCACAGGCCTTGTGCTAGCCTTCTGCATGGGGATGAATTTCACCAACAGTTAGTCACTTATTTTGTTATTGTGTTTCTTATTGAACTTACCGCTCATGAAAGCTGCCACATTGCAAATTCTAGCAGCTGGCTACCGCCGTACATCTACAAACCAGGCAGCACCACTGCAAAGTCTCTCACACTATCCCACCAATACATATCAGCCCTGACCTGGAGGGATTGCCAGGGAGGGGTGGCTAGTTCAGTGACAGAGTCTAGTCAGTGCTTAGTCTCTTTGCCAAGACTGTCATCAGGAGTGCCAAGTGCAAGGGTGGATTTGTAATGTGTACACCTGTCTGCGAGAAATTGGGCTGACACCCAACGGACCCATTTAATGCAGGTTACTGAACAGCCATCAGATGGCAATGATTCCTAGTGTGGCTGCAAACCAGTGACCTACATTTCCAATCCCCTGAGCCATCCAAGTCCCCCACAGTTTCTCATTAGTAACAGATTCTTATTTATTTCAGATAGTCAGTGACTCCTGCCAATAGACAGCACACTCCTAATTAAAAGCTGGCTTCTTTCATAACCTACAAAGTGCTATCTCCACCTCTGCCCCAATATACACAGAGAACATGAGTTTTCCTGTGGCTGACTTTGTCCTCCATTTGAAGACATTCAACAGACAAAGCAGATTTTTTAAAAAAAAAAGACAAGCATGAAGCAACAAAGTTTGAAGGACGTCCAACATTTATGCTGTGTGCCCACTTAATATCACCAGGGACTTTCCACAGGAGCAAAGGTTTTCTTAATAAAGAGTCTCATTGGCCAATTGGAGCAAATCATGTACACACCGATATTTTGCTTCTGGCAATACCTTAAACCTGCAGTTAGGCAGGTGTAGAGATTGCAGTGGCCTTGAAACTGTAGCATGGTTTATACATGGTATGCACATCTTTGAGGATTTGGAGAAATCTACAAGGGATCTAATGCTTTTCCACCTATTGACATTTACAAAGCAGTTTAAATCATGCATGAGAGGCCTCAGGCTCATGTAGTTCACAAAACATAACTCTGTGCTCCCAGGGAATTTAAGCTGACCAATGCTCTTTATTAGAACCGACAGTGAAAGACAGCTATTGCAAAATCTCTACAAGGAATGAAGTACAAAGATGACAGTCTTAATGCCAGTGGATATATTATGTAGATTACTTGACTCCAGTCTTGCTTGTTAAATAAGTTTCATGCTCCCCCTTTCCCCCCCCCTTAGGACATATTCTCCCTGGCTTTGTCAAGGGAGCTGTTCCCTAAATTCCTTGATCAATCATCTGCTTTTCAGGACTTTAGACATGCTAAGTTAGCTCTGCAGATGAGGCAGTGATGCTTAAACAGTGGAAAACAGTTAAATCTTTCACCTAACAGCACAGTGGTGCCATGCATGTTAAAAATTAATACTTTAAAAACTTAATGGGTATTTTGTGAATGGAAATATAAAAGATATTTTATAAGGAATCCATCTCCAACTGGTCAATTGCAAGTCACCCTGCAGCTGTGAAGCCCAAGTCAACATCAAATATAATCCTTTTTTAAGAATGATACATATATACAAAAACGGGGGCAAATTTTGAGGTACTTTCTCAAGTTATTTTCAATTCCTACTCAACTAGAACTCAAGCTACCCTGATTTACGCTAACTGAGAATCTGTCCCCTAATGAAGCCAATAGGAACTTTTCTTCAGTGAAGACTGAGGAAAAGACTATGTACCACTTAACTCCCATTTGCAATCTACAGCAGATGCATGTGTGCTTGCACTCTATGGCTGGTGTGTGGGAGGGGGGCAAATCCTAAGGTTTTTACTAAAACCGCTAGGTTGTCCAGCCCTTCTTCTGGTGAGCGCTTATTCACACACAGAGCTTAACATAGAGCTTAAAAGAGAATTAAGTGGTGCAAAGGCCTTGTGCAGTCAGTGGCAGATGAATGCACGGCCCACAGGGCCCATGCCCAGGTGCCACAGCCAATCTGCGGGCCCCCAAGGAGCACCAGAACCTGTGTAGAAGTAGGAGGGCCACTGGTGCCGTAACTGTGGCCCCGCCCCCTGCTCCTCTTCGGCCCCCTGAGGCCCTGCCCCCTGGCCAGGCCGGAAACCAGAGCCGGGCCACCATAAGAGCCGCCCAGGGAACCCGGGTCACTGTGGGGAGCCCTGGACCCCACCTCTGTGTGTAGTCTCTCTGCGGAGGGGTGAAATCTCCTCCATTAATGAACTCCATCCATCAGACACATACTTCCATTACACCCGTGTGTGTACATACTCACCAATGTAAAGGGTGTGCTATCTAGCTGGCTAAGTAAGGGCGACAGGAGGATTCACACCCGTCTTTGTTTATATTTACACATCTGCTTAAAACATGGACACTACATAATGAACATTCAATAGTGACAAGTATCAGAGGGGTAGCCATGTTAGTCTGGATCTGTAAAAAGCAACAGAGTGTCCTGTGGCACCTTTAAGCCTAACAGATGTATTGGAGCATAAGCTTTCATGGGCGAATACCCACTTTGTCAGACGCATGCGTATTCACCCACGAAAGCTTATGCTCCAATACATCTGTTAGTCTTAAAGGTGCCACAAGACTCTCTGTTGCTTCATTCAATAGTGAGTCTTTTTGCAAATACCGAAATAAAAATATTTTTAAAAGTTGTTTTTTAAAATCTTGAACAATAAATGAAAATATTTTCCAAGTTAAACAGAAAGAAACTGAACCATCTCTCTCTCAATTATCAGAGGAAATCAGCTTTGACAGCTAGGTTCCAAGTTTGGTTATACCAATCTAAAGGCAAAGTTACTTTAGTTACATTGGAAGATTGTAAAGAGAATTTGACTCTAGGCTTACAGAAGTATGCAGGGGGTAGGTGTGGGAGGGGAACTATTGCACAGTTTACAGACACAAACAGACACTCTGCTTGACTAAATGAAGATCATTGCCTAGCAGTCTACGTCGCCAGCATCACAGAATTGCCATCAACAACTTCGGGTCATTGACACTGGTAATGCAAGCAAGGAAGCAGAAACCGATGTAGACTAACTAGTAATCAGAGGATGGCTATTTCCTGCATAGTACTGCCAAGGTTTTTCTTGAGCACTCTAACTTCAAAAAGCAGATTAAACCCTTTCCCTAAGTGCACTGTACAAGAATAAACTCTCCATACTCTCAGGTGGACTTGACGGATTCTGTTTACAATCCTATTTTCCTTACTGATCGCAAGATGTGTCACAACCATAAAGTGGATTAGGAATAGAGGCTTTTGGAGAATCCAGTGTTCAAATCCAACTCGACACCGCCAGGAATTAGACTCGGATCCCATGAAGATATGGACATGGCAAATGAATTTAGGGCATGATCCAATGTTCATGAAAATCAATGGAGAGATTCTCGTGGACTTCAATGGGTGCAAGATTTATTTCCTTAAAGAGAATGGAAAACTCAAATTCTCGGGTGAGGTCAGTTTAGCCTATGCATGTCTGCAGATGCTTTACTGCGCCCATTGCTAGGCTTTGCTAAAATACCTTTGCCATGGATACTGCAGCTCTCTCATTGAAGAGTGATCCCATCGAGTCAGACGCTGAATGGGCTGCTCAGGCACTAGTTACAGCAATAGTTAACATTTTACAAACCACAGGATAATCTAATCAGCAATAGTAATTCTTTCGCCATATTAATGAGGCTTGCATGCATGCATATACTTAAGTTTTCAAATTTCGTATCATGTTTGTTCAACATACAAATGAATATAGATAGGCTATATAAATATGCGTGCTATATATAGAGAGAATATCAATATATAGTTTTGAATCTGCCATAGGTTTTCATAAATTAAAAATAATTGCTTCAGCAAAGCTAGTAAATATCAATTTGCATCAAAGGAGAATTAATGTGTCAACAATAAACAAAACAACTGAATATTTATTTTATACATGCAAGGCCAGATGAAAAAGAGGCTAGTCTAACAACTGAATATAGATGGTCTTGTCATATTCATAAGTGAACCTGTGATGCTGGCAATGGAATAGGACTGAAATAGTGACACAACCCATAATCCACTGAATAAACTTCTATAATTGTCTTATGTGCTCCATAAACATGTGTACTTCAAAATCTTAATGTTGAACAAGTTATATGGTGTTAAACACTGACAAGAGAGGAAATAAAACAGTTGTGAACTTTAACCAAATCACAAAAGACTTTAAGCTAATGAACCTAAAGTTGCTCATTGGTTTACATATTATCCCTTACTCTGTGTTAAGATCCAAACAAAACCTAAAAACAGAACAGTGTGTTTTAAAACTAAGCACAAAATATTTTGCAAAATCACAAGAAAAGTGTCTTAGATCAGCAAAAAAATAAAAAATAAAAAATAAAAAAATCTGTAAGCAGCTTTATAGAACACATAGTCGTTAAACTTTGTGAAAACATAGCATGATATGAAATAAGCCAAGATAATTTATCTTAAATAGTCTGAAGTTACATTTTTAAGGGAAGAACACCTGCTTCACTGAGGGAATATACATATGCAGTACTTTTTCCTTCTATAATTATGAGAGTAAATTGTGTTTCACATTTCTTCCATTTCCAGGTCTTTGAGTTGACATGGGGTGCAAATCACACTGAGATGGACTTTGTAAAAAGACAGGCGCTGGAGGTGTCTGAAGACTAACATTTCTCTCAAACTACTGTCTAGAAGATCAATAGAGACAATGTAAACGTCGGTATACTGTCAATCTACTTCAGGGACAGCTCTCTTTAGCAGGGCCAGCTCCAGGTTTTTTGCCGCCCCAAGCAATAAATAAATAAATTAATACATTTTTGTAAAAAGCCGGAGTGCCGCTGCTGGTGCCTAGAGCCGGCCCTGCTCTTTAGAAGAAGACATGGCCATTCCTGCTCAGCAGAAGGATTTTTTTTTTAAAGGATGGATGAATAGAGCTAAACAGAATGCAACAAAACTATTCCATGTCTCAACCAGAACAAGAACATAATTTTTCACATGGAGCATCAGCCTGGAGGGCAGGGGAGAAATGTCAGTTTAGCAATATGGCAGATTCTAACCTACACAATGGACCCTTAGCCCTGCCAGAAAATTGCCAATGTGTCATAAAGGTGCCCTAAATGGACAGCTATAGATTCCCCTTGCATAGGGAAATCCCTATGTGGCATAGAACTGACACATCTGGTCCAAAGCACCCTGGTGCAGGGAACAAGTAAGGGATGCTCTGGAGCTCTGTGTGCTCCAGTAATCCTCAATTGATGGAACCATCCCTGCAGTCCCAGGGGCTGGGAGAACCCAGTTACCTTCACCACTTTTGGGTTCCTGACTTCTCAGGTTCCCGGATCAAGTGGAAGACAGCTAATCTAGGCCATTATCTGAGGCTGGATTCATTAGGCTACAAATACTGCAAAACATTTTATGCTTATCCTATTATGAAAACAAAACAATTCCCTCATTCCACCCTCCTTCATTCAAGTATTTAAAATGGTTGTTTCCATTGGATGGCTGTCCAACGACCTGTTTTTGGGGGTCTGAGGGCAGTTCTTAGTGGAAAAGAGTCCATGGTTGAAAAATGACCACTGCTAACTGGCATCCTTGTATAGCAGTTTTAACAGAAAGGACCAAACACAGAATGGGCATGGAGAATCTCTCTTCCCATTCCTAAAGGTGGTTTTGCCCTGGTCAGGACAAAGGAAGATTGGTGGTGCCGTGCCTGGGAAGTTTGCACAGCCACCATCAATGCTACACCCGTTCTGTGGAAGTGGAGTTCCCTTCCACAGGGGTGTTAATTTAAAACAATTAAAATTATTTAATACTTTTTTCTCCCTTTCTTCATTTGATGGCTATAATTATTATAGTCGCTAGAATAACATGCCCATTCCTGGACTGCTTTCAAATTCAAATAATTCGTATTGCCAGATGGTATGAATGATTGCTACAGATAAACTCTGGATCTGTTCCATTATTAATTGATTGACAGAAGCCTGGACATGACCAGGGCAGATCTCTCACCCCATAACGTATGTGTAACATTGATAGTTAAAATATGAAAACTAACCAGAAAAAAAACCCTAATTCCTCAGTATTTGGTAGATTTCAAAGCTAAACAAGCACAAGCAAAACTATTTATTACACTCTTAGGGTCATATACCACCTTTTGTCCATTTGTGCACTGAGGTCAGTGGGAGTGCGGTGCAAAATATGAGGGTAAAATATGAGCCTTGTTATACAACGTGATTAGAAAACAAAAAACAGTAGATGAAAAATGGGGATTCAAAAGACCCGATGGTCATAAGGGATGAAGTCATTTCACCAAGGCCCATTTCAGGTGCTCATAGTTCAGGCTGTGTTTTAATCCTTAGGGTACGTCTTTTTATCCTTAGGGTAATCAATTTTTGTGTTTTAATCCTTAGGGTAATCAATTGATCCGGGATCGATATATCGCGTCTCGTTAAGACGCGATACATTGATCCCCGAACGCGCTCACCGTCGACTCCGGAACTCCACCAGAGCAAGCGGTGGTAGAGCAGTCGATGGGGGAGCCGTGGCCATCGATCCTGCGCCATCTGGACCCCAGGTCATTCGATCCAAAATACTTCGACTTCAGCTACGCTATTCACGTAGCTGAAGTTGCATATCTTGGATCGATCCCCCCCCAGTGTAGACAGCCCTTAGTCTTCTGCATAAGACACAAGTGCAAACTTTTCTAATGATAACTTAAATGTGAGTGCTCCAGAGCAGATATCTGTGCTGCCTTGGAATGGCTGGGTCCCTAGGAAGTTCTTTCAAGTTGACAAGGAATAATACCTTAAAACTAGATATACGAGACCCATTAGAAAAGAGAGCTTCAAACAGCAGGTCTCCACCATAGCACCATTCGATGAACAAAAGATGAAAAAAGTGACAATAGTTTAACTGATGAAATTTCACATTTTTGAACCTGCTGCTTACCACTACCACACATACACAGACAAAAAGACATACCAACTACTTCATCAGGATTAAGACAAAGCAGCTGGTTAACAGAACACATCAGTATTACACAATGGTTTAGGACAGGAGGCGAATAATACTATAGCCAAGTAAAACTGCAGCAACAATTTTAGGAAGGCAGACTATAATTATCTGAGATGGAATTTGACCAGGAGATCAAGGCTAACACCTCTGCTCTTCCAAAGGAGTGGCATGGGATATGTAATGACCATGAATGTCAAGGATGTTCAAAATCTCAGGCTGAGCGTCTACGGTTTCAGATCTTTTATGTTGAGACCCGAGGCACTGATTCTTGTCTGTAGAATATAAATATGTCTGGCTAAAATAACCACCTTTGGATTGTGAGAGGAGTAATTTTTCCTTATTGTTTATATTTTAATTCTGACACTGCTCAGTGCTCCCTTCTGGTGTGTTTCTGAACTTTACTCCCTTAGTTATATTGATTACCATCTCTCCTCTGGCTGGTATACGTGGCACAAACACAAAGGTGATATCTACAGTCAACATCAGATCTGACTGTTCCTGACAACTCCTGTGATACAGCAACCTCAGGGACTTGAGGACACATCTGTGAGTAGATGTAGTAGTTGCCATCTGCACGAATTGCATTATTTAACTGCATTGGCACTGATTAACATTTGCTGTAACCTATGGTAATGGGCTCTGGGGGCTTTCCATGTCTGCTACACAGTGGCAGCTGATGTCTCCTGTTCCATCCTTAAAACAGGATGCTTTAATTTTTAATGGAGCACATGTTCGATTGGCTATACAAACAGGCTAATCTGCAAAGCATGTGCTCAATAACAAGCCGAGCTATGCAGCCAGAATAACAACACTGCTCCGCCACGCAGGAGGAGACGCGACGGGTTTCCTGTTTTATGCCACCATCGCTCAGCACTGATGGTCAAGAAGAATGACTTGTTTCCAACCTCAGCCCCTGGGTATTAGCAACCTTCTTATCGGTTAGTGCTGCCAACTCATTTCTCATTTGGGAAAGTGAACTGGAGAGGTGACAAAAGTTCACGTGCCTGACCCGGTATTCACTACAGTGCAGCAGAAGAATTCAGAGGCAAAAATAAAGGCATGTCTACACTTTCAGCACTCCAGTGCATGTGGGGAAGACGCTCTATACTGACGGGAGAGAGCTCTCCCGTCGACATAAAAAAAAACCACCCACACAAGCGGCAGAAGCTTTGCCGGTGGGAAAAGCTCTCCTGCCGACATAGCGCTACTAGAACTTATGCTGGCATCATTTACGTCACTCAGAGAGGTGGAATATTCACACCCGAGCGACATAAATTCTGCTGACATAAGTAGTAGAATAGATATAGCCTAAAAGGCTGACTTAAATGGGAAAGCTCCGTTGGTGCACCTTATTGAAAAGGCAAATAAGCTGGTGGGCATTTAAATTGACAGTGGAGAACTGGATATCTACATATTGCTCCAAACAGTACACCAGGATGGCCATTGGCCTGAATCAGAACTAGGGTACTTCATGTACGTTTTCCTTTAGGGTCTGTCTAGCAAAATGTGTGTGTCAAGGGATCATGTTATAAAACCACAGTCCCCTGCTTGTATTACCTTGTTAGGTCTTGCTTATGTAGCCACATTTTAATTGTGTTCCCAAACAGTGCAGCAGCCCTGTAAACATCAACATTTTCATATGTTTATGCTACAATCAGGGGACTATCATATAACAACGCTCTCCCCTGACATAGTAGTTTTGGGCCTTTATTGAATTCATGGAGCCAAGCAGATAACAAAGGTAACTAGCGTAACAGAAACTTGCTGACAAAAAGGGGATAAATAAAGCTCGTCAATGGGGTCACATCTGTTTGCCATTGCCTTCCACACACACTGCTGAAAATCTCAGACTTCTCAGCTCCTAAGTCTTCTTTGATACACTTTCATTTCAGCTTTTCATTTTCCAACTGCCAGGATTTTGATTTCACAGATCTCTTTATTTTGTTTTTGTTTATTCTTCTGATAAAATACACGTTTTTCTCAGGTCGGTAATTCTTTCTATTCCTTTGTATCACTGGTTACCATTGGCCTGATCCACTCTGAATATCCGAACACATAACAAGTATGAGCTGATTAAACAATTAATGGACGGCTATTCTGGGGCAGCCTACCCCTGCACTAAGCCTATATTCGTTACGATTATTGGAGCATAAAACATGCCTTGACCTTTTGAAAAGCCCATCTTACTTTCATTTTCTGTGTTTTTTCTGTGATGAATTGTGACTTTGAGAAAGGTGTTAAAATTAATATGCCTTTCAGCAGATGCAAGAAAGTTACTGCAAGGTTGAGAGGATTCTCATGCTGAGGAGTTACATAAAGCACAGAAACGGTCCAATTATTTCATGGAATGGATTAGGTAAGCATATCTAGTGGGTTAATGAGCATCTTATTAAGACTATATATATTTATGACCTGATTTCCAGAGGTGCTCAGGTACTGACTCTCCCACCACAAGTGGCCAGCCAGGTTTCAATCCAAAACCTTCAGCTCTGCAGTACAGACTTCTAGAAGTTGAGACAAAGGAATAACTCCATCAGTTTGTATCATTAGTAGGCTGTTATCCTCTAATGGTCTGCTACCTATACATAGAACACATGCATTGCTAGTGACTTTACTGGGAGCTGTGGCATTTTTGAAAATCAGGCCAATTTTTTTCAACTCCTGGAGCACTATAACAGTCTTAGCATGGAGTCACAGACTCCACAGTGCCCCTTGGGCACTCCAGTCTATCTTGCTACCCGGGGAAGCTGGATTTAGTGGTCAGTGGTCACTTACACCAAAGATAACAAAATATTCAGGTTGCTCCCAGTCCCAAGAGATCAGTCACTTACCCAAGGTCAATTTGTACCTTAGATCTCACACCAAAGATAATGCTCGTAGCCAATCCTATAGTAAACTAACTAAGGATTTATTAACTCGGAAAAAGAAACAAGAGAATATTTACAAGTTAAAGCAGGGAACACACACACAAAAGAGTCACAATCTATGCTACATTGCTATCGCCTTTTGGAACCAATCTGGCAGCACTAAATGTCTTTTATGGCTAACCCAGGTCGACCCTATGGGGCTTGTGCTTTTGTTTCCTAGCTCTAGCCCTGTGAGAGTCCAAAGAATTTTCATGTCCGATATCTATTTCCTTCTTCCAGAATTCAAGCTGATGGGACAAGCTTTCTTGCACATAGCAACTTCACAGGTGTGAGAGGGCCATTAACCCGTCTTCGTATTGTGATGTTCACAATGGCCCGCTTCGTTTTGGTAGTGCCCCTGTCTGGGTTCACACGGTCAGAGCAAGCATTTTTACAGTTGTAAAGCAAAACGTACATATTCCCTTATAGCATGGGCCACAGACATTACAGATAAGATTAATGCATGCAGCAACTTACAAGCATTTTATAGAGTTTAAAAATGCTAATCACATCCTTACAAGTCTAACCTCTGCCTTGAACAATACTAGCATATAGGTGTGAATTTGTCAGTGCACAGCTGATGCCTGTGGCCTTGGCAAGAGCTGGCAGCTGGTTTACCATCAATGCCAAATGTATCCTGAAGATCAACAAACTCAGGCTCTGGTGGACCAATGGGAGAACTAAATTCCAGCCCACAAGCACTGTTAGACCAATTGCCTTTGCTGATCAAAATGGCTGGGAAAGTGCATAAGGAGATAAGAGATCTCTACAATAACCAGGATCCAAATCATGAAGGGCCTAATGGCTCAAAAGCAACACCCTTAAATTTCACCTAGAAATGAAGTGGATTCCAGTGCAGTCTATGGTACACAGATGTAATCTGCTCTGTGCAAGAAATGCTGATTGGTGTGCAGGTATATTGTGCACTAGGGCCATGATCCAAGGACCACTGACAGTTCTAGATGAAGTTCTGAGAGAAGTTCACTGTAGAGCGGATATTGCAATGATCTAGTCTAGAGACAACAAAGGCATGGATCAATGCATTGAGGTCTGTGCGCAAGAGAAAACAGCAAACCCTTTTTGATAAGCAATTGCTGATGCTGGGTATGCCAGAAGCAGCTGCGGATCTAACCAGCCCCCTAAAATGCATACTTTATGAACATTCAAAGAGGCAAATATAATTTTTACATCCTCTAGCGGTATCTCCTTCATCTTGTTTGAAGTCAATCTCAGTAAGCTAGCAGTCCTCCAAGCCCCAATCTCAAGCAGACTCTGTGAAGATGCCAAAAAAACCCCAAAACAACAAAAATCCCTCACAACATCCAGGTCTAACTACTATGCCCGTGCATCTGCAGCTGAGAATAGTAAACTCATACCACTTGTAACTCAGAAAGAGCTTAGCCTACCCTATAGAAAACAAAAAGCTGGTACATTAATGCACCAGGGTGTCCTTGCCATCAAGTTCTTTAATTAGCTTATCTGGAGGAGAAAAAAACCTATACTGGTCAAATTAAATATTAATCACATATAAACTACTGATCATAATCAGCTGGGGTTCAAGCATGCAAAATGGAGGATCACAGTGTGATTTCTTTTCCCAAGGAGCTTCCCCCTGGTCTCTTTCCATTGCCAAATTAGCAAATTCATATAAAAAACAAAGCCAGAGTATTCCAAGTACAACATTAACGACACACCAGAAGTTTTTTCCACACTAAAATATTGAATTGAAAATTCAGTTCCTTTAAATCTTTCTAAATCCTTGTCTCTGATTGGGTTCATTAATAAACATGCTAGTTTTGTTTCAGGGAGTGACATATGGCATAATCCGCTAACAGGAAGAAGTATTTTGCATTTTATTGTAGAAAACAAACATGCAAACAGGTTCTCACAGATGGCTTTCTTAGCTTCTGGGAGGGAAAAAAAGCTTAATAATGCTTGAAAACAAGTTTTGCCTCCTCCTTAAAATAAGTAAATAAATAAAGGATTTCTACTGGAACTGCTTTTCAATTAAAGTAAGTTCAGCTCTAGGGTTTCTACTATATTAAAACTTGCTTTATTCCGTGGTTATTTTTTAAACTACACATAAAATAAAAAAAATATTAAATTGCCAAGATCAGAGCATTTAGATCCCTGACTAGCTCCTAATGAAGCCAATGGCAAAATTTTCATTGACTTCAATGAGGACGGGTTTTCACGGTCAGTATTGAAACAAAGCTGCTAGGTCCTTACTGGGCATTACATTAATCCCTGCTTACCAATCAGCTAGCAGTGGACTCCAGAACACTAGCACAGGGAAGAGAAATACTGCCAGAGGGGAACAGGCTCAGGAGGGAGGCAGAGCCTGCATGAGAGTAGAAGCAGCAGATAGCTTGCAGGCTTGCTGAGGCGGGAAGGCCGGGTAGCAGGCTTGCTGAGGCGGGAAGGCCGCATAGCAGGCTGGGCTGAGCCACACACTGTTATGGGCTGCAGGGAGGGGACCAGCGCTTAGCTGTAGCAGGAGGACACAGCTGGGAGACAGAGTGAAGGGGTCACAGCAAGGCTTCTTTACCATTATACCTCTGGACTGGTCTGCCCCGGGGCAGGGTTGGGAACTATAAGTTTTCTCCTTTTTTGTTGTTATAACAGTAAAAGCCAGAGTGCTGGGGCAGGAGCTTCATTTATTTATCACAGCTCTAATACAGAAATCTTCCTTCATGCCTGAAGTGGGCAATTATTCTTTGAAAGCCGCAGATGGCGATCATCCCATAGATCCTAGTGTTTGGACCACTTGGCTCTGAGCTCGTAAAGTTGGGGCACTCTTGTCTTTTAGTAATTCTTCCTCAGTGGCCTCTGCAAACAAGGGAAAGTCTACATTTTGCCCTTATATAAAGTAAGATGTGCGGAACCCTGCCAGCACCTTCTCAGCTCTGACCACTCTATCCAGCTATGTGTATCCATGACAGCCAGCAGCCACCTCCTCTTGGGGCCTGCCTATGACACCACCAGCCCAGAGGCTCTGGTGAATGCAGCTTTATCTATCTGTGAAGCTGCATGGCTTCTGCTGAGGGAGGACCTATATGACGACTTAGCGGGAGGATAGACAATTAGAGATGATATAGTAACTATTATGGCACCATACCATGTAGTTTGGGGGTATATGTGAGTGACCTGATTGACTGGGGCCCATAATACATCATCCCACCACTACTACAAAGGCAATGTTTAAAATCTTGCTCAAAGCAATACAAACATCAAAGCCCTTTTGCCAAACTGACACACCTCTGAGGTGTCTGCTCCTTTGGTGGAGTAAAGGGTTTCACTAGCTCCATCCATCTATGGACGTAAAGACTCAGCAGCCCTGTGGATTGGGTGATTCTGGAGTAAGGAGTAGTGTCTGTTATCTTCTATTTGCATTAATGAGATCTGCATTAAGGGAAAAGGAAAACCTACCCTTAGGGGTACCCAAATCGGCGGGTAGTAATCGATCTATCGGGGATCGATTTATCGCGTCATCTAGACGCGCTATATCAATCCCCGAACGCGCTCCCGTCGATTCCGGAACTCCACCAGGGCGAGCGGCGGTAGCAGAGTCGACGTGGGAGCCACGGCCGTCGATCCAGCGCCATGAGGACCCGAGGTAAGTCGAAATAAGATACGTCGACTTCAGCTACGCTATTCCCATAGCTGAAGTTGCGTATCTTACATTGACACCCCCCCACCCCAGTGTAGACCAGCCCTAAGCCATCTCAGGGCACTTTCAATGTGGGACGGGCCCCAAGGAAGAGCAGGATTCCTCAAGGGGGAGAGATCAGGCTCTTAGTTACTCTCATTCCATTCTGGCTGCTACTGGGTAAGACCAAAGTATGAGCTCTTTCACCCACAACTGGAAGGGATGATCAGGTCAGACTGAGCTGCACATCCCTGGAAAGCCCCTGTGCCAAAATTCAAGGCTTCCACCAGTTCTTTGCATTGCTTGAGATTAAAGCTAGCCCTGGCTGCATTGCAAAACCAGCCCGCCTAGTCCATATATCCCTTTTGCATAAAGGATCTGAGCTGACTGTATTTAATCAGCTCCAAATTTACCTTACTGATCACCTTTTCCATTTAATCACAACTGCAGCCTTTTGGAAATAATTCCCTTTGGTTAAAATTAACAATGACAGGCTGTGTTTTTACAGACAGTTGAAATGTGTAAAAATCTGAGGGAGAAAAAAAAATGCCGTCCTTTTCCAGTGTTGATTTACGATATCTATGCAAACCCTATTAAAGTTAAACCATGCTTTTCAATGAAATGAGTATTTCCAACAAGCTGCTCTCCATTTTATTTAAAGATCCCGATGACTGATACAAACGGTGGTAATCAGCTCTATTACTAAAATAGGATAGTGGGGCTAGGAGATATCATACTTAACCCATAAGTGAAAAATAGCCTATAAATCACAAGCACTTTATGAGGAAAGTATAATAAGACCCTCTCTTGTGGGCAGAAATCAAATACTAGCCTGCTGAAAGACATTATAGTCCCTTTGCTGAAATCTAAAGGTTAAATCTAAAGAGAAATTAATGTGGAAAAGGAAGTATATCAGGAGAAGTAGGCACAGGAGTAGGAGGTGAAGAGGGATGCAAAAATCTATCTAAATAGGTAGGTAAATCTTATCTCTATAGATAAGATAAAGATGTGGTGAAACCTGTTCTGGCTAGGAAGAAAAGCATTCTGCTCACATATCTATGGACCTGGTCCATGGCCCACCGAAGGCAACAGGATTCTTTCTATGGGTGTTGGATCAAGTGTAGGCACACCTTTCATATCCCTGCTGGGCAAAGACAGCCAAAAATTCTCTGTGAATGTCATAGCTTTGAAGGCCATTAGACCATCTAGAATGATCTCCTGTAAAGCACAGGCCTTAAAAGGAGCCCTTGCAGAACACAAACAGAGATCAAGTAATGTTCATTACATACCTTGTCCGAAAACGTCTGGGGTAGGACTCAAACTGACAGTGCCTGGGGGCTGCTTGGGTTCAGATCACTTTGAGCCACCCAGTTACTTTGTTTTGTATTTGTAAACAAATTTGCTTTGATTCTATTAATTTCCACTCATGTTCTAAGGTGAAATACACCCCTGAGCAGAGAGCCAGCACTAGACTAGGGTGACCAGACAGCAAGTGTGAAAAATCGGGACACGGGGTGGGAGGTAATAGGAGCCTATATAAGAAAAAGACCCAAAAATCAGGACTGTTCCTATAAAATCGGGACATCTGGTCACCCTACACTAGACTGATGTACTACTTGAGTGAGACTTAAATGGTGCATAGACCTGATGCTGGACCCAAGGGAGGTGGGTAAATTTAAATTTACCCAACAGTGAATTTGAAGCAAATATTGGGGAATATCCATAAAAAAAACAAAACACTCAACTATGAGTATTTTCACCAACATCCGGTATAAGAATTACATTCATCCACTAAAAAAGTGGCGGTGTTCAATCACATGGTTTGAAGTTCAGACATCAAATACTCCGACTTGCTAATGCACAATCTACAACCTAAAAATAACTCAAAGCTATTCGCCAAAGGATTATACTGTCTTTTGACCCTAGTAAGGAGAGATAATGGCCACAGTGACCAGCTTCCACTTCGGTAGATACTTATTTAAAGATACATGTTCAAAACTAGTAATATTAGCATTTCCATTTCTGTTTCATCTCTCTAATTATTTACTGCAATTTTTGTCCATTTACTTATTGCGAAGGTGTGTGGTGCTGGGTGTGTGTGTGTGTGTGTGTGTGTGTGTGTGTATTTGGGTTTTTAGTTTTTGTTCAGATAGGAGCAGAAGGAGGTTGATGAGAGGGAAATGGAGGGAGGTTAAACGCATAAGGCTCAGCTCTGTGGTGCTCTTTGCTGTGTTCTCCAGCAGTGCAATGTGGGTGTAAAACAATGCCACCAAAACATAATACACAGAGTTTTGCACAGGTGTCAATGAACACACACTGTGCAAGTCAATGGAGAATCAGGCCCAATGTTTCTCTCGCTCTCTCTATATATACACACTTTAAGGTAAAATAATTCATTCCACTTTTACCAGAGAGGAAACATCATTTTTTGTTGTTGTTGTTGTTTTTTTTTAAACTTGTAAGATTCATGTAACTTTAAAAGACTGTTTTATCCCTTTAAGTTCTCTGGGTGTGCTGCAAGAATGCCACATGGATTCAAGGCTACCGCTGAAAAATGTGGAAAGCTAATTATTTCTGAGAGCCAATTAGAACCATAACTAGATAAAATGTAGCAGTTTCCTGCAAAGATTATGCTGCACCCCCACCTTTTTTTTTAAATGTGTTGCTTGTGGAACACTGAACTTGTTTCCAAAATAATAGTTCCCTAGCAGTATTTAATAGGGCTTTTTTTTGGCCTATTGGAAATTGATGGCAAACAAGCCATTTCCTGCTCCTATTTCAAACAAATTTCTGTCCAATTATTTTCTGTTTTAGCATAAAGTTAAATGGACTATTCTGCCCTGTCCCTGACTGAGCCGAGGCGTGATTTCTTTTGATTATGCTTTTATGCTGCAAAACGTAGGACTCCTGAGATATAATGGACGTCTCTGGGAGAGTGGCAGCAATTTTTTTTTTTAAGTGTGCCAATGCTTGTCGGCTTTCACTTCAGAGCCTGCTGTGCATGAATAAAAACCACCCAAAGAGGCAGAGAGAGAAAAAATAATCCAAAACAAAACAAGTATTGTCCACCATTCCTGGAGGAAGCTGGCACAGAAGTGGGTAGAATCCAATAGCCTCTACGTAGGGCATATCTCCAGCACTAGATGAAGCCTGATTTCCGTTTTCTCCTTTTTGTTCTGACTATTGGGCTTATTTATTTATTTCCCTTAATCCTGTTTTTATTTTCTTTACTGGGGCCATGACAATTAATAACAGTAGGGCGGGGAAACCTTGGCAGATTTCCCATCCTAACCTTTAATCCAGCAAGCAATTTGTGATCCAAAAGCTTCTTAAAATAAAACTCAATCTTTTCCTTTGTTTAATTTATAAACACATTTAGAAAATGAGGGGGAAGATGTGGAGGCTTCTCTTATTTCTCACTTCCTGATCATGGGAGGTGAATGCCACCATTTTGCCTTTCACGGAGGGGAAAGCTTGGGAAATTATTCACACTGTCTTGGCTGGCTCGGTATTGCCAAGAATCAAATTGCTGATTTCCTTGAAGATAAAGGCCTTCATCTTTGGCTGCAACTTAGAAATATACGAGGCACTTCCTTATCCTCCAACTCAAAGAAAGAAAGAAAGAAAAAAAAAGCTGGGGGGGGGGGGGGGGGGGAAATCTGTTTCTATTTGTCTGGCTGTCTATAGCCCAGGGGCGATAAACACTCTTGCAGGGATAAGGATAAAAAATATGTTTCATTTTTGATATTTTGGTTTTACAAAAAGAGAAAAAAATCTTTCTGTGCTAGCTGGTGAATCAGCCTACAGGGCCCTTCTCAGAGTCTTAGTGCAGCTTCTCAGAGGATGTGGTAGCTCCTAGCCCTTAATTACATATGATCTGATGTTTACAGGTGTTTCTTTTTGCCAGATCCAAGGAGGGAAATGTGTTGTAGTGATTACAGAAAAGGACTGGGAGTGCCATTTTCTCACTCTGGTACTGATTGCGGGGTGACCTAGGGCAATCAATCTCTTCATGACTCAGTTTTGACTGGTGACCAAATGCATCCTCTCCCGGGGTAAAATTCATAAGCCAGGGAGGTCTTTTGTTGTTAGTACACCAGCACATGCATTGCATTCATAGCCGTTTGATAGTTAGAACTTAATGATTTTCGGACCTCCATCATATAGTTAGGATAGTTCAGGTGCAATTTGCACAGTGGGTCTCGAAACAAACAATTTTCCCCTCACCCATAGAAAAGAGATTTTCATTAAAACGCCCATTGGTCATTTTGGGTGTGATTTACCCCTGTGGAGAGGGACCAGTGGCTTTGATCTCCAGTGTGCACCAAGAAATATTTGCAACCTCTCAAAATAAAAAGGCCATTAGACTCATCAATGACTCCAAGCCCCAACCAACGGGAAGTAAGTTCCTCCAGCTAAACTCTTCAGTGACTTTTAACTTGATATTTCTTAATTAAAATAAAATTGAAGGGGGGGGGGGGGAATCCTGATTGAATCAGCCAAGGAGGGAATCTGTTATTGAGGTCTCAGGAGGAGAGTGTGCCCTTTTAGATTAAAACTCTACACTTTATACTTTATCTCCAAAAGGCTATAAATGAGGTTTGGGTTTTAAAAAAAGATTTCATATGATTTTGTAATTACCCAAGTTACTATTACCTGATTAACACAGGAATCCTAATAGTCTGTTAAACTTTCAATTTTCTAGTTGTGGTTGTCTCGGGGCTTGACACCTGTCACCTGTTCACTTACAGGCATTTTAATTAACTTACATTATGTACGCCCTTCTTCTCTTGGATCT
Organism: Chrysemys picta bellii; assembly: GCF_011386835.1. Lineage (NCBI taxonomy): Eukaryota > Metazoa > Chordata > Testudines > Emydidae > Chrysemys > Chrysemys picta. The sequence continues at coordinate 14,011,379 of NC_088809.1, forward strand.
AGTGCCCGAGCTTCATATTAAAAATAAAGTTAATTGCTACCTGATGGAGGGTCGCGGCCAAAATATTTGCACCATTCCCACCATAGCCATTTAGCAGGGCATGTTGCAGCCAAGGCTCATGTGTAATTGGACGGGGTCTGGATCGGAATGAATTCACTACTGTGGCAACTTAGGGCCTGATTCTCAATCCTGCAGAAGTAGTCTTCAAATGGGACAGCGCCCACTAATAAGGACAACGTGTGTATGTGATGGTTTGCTGGAGTGGGCCCAGAGTTTCTTTTACAATAATGATGGGCCTCACCTTGCAGCCTTAATTCAGGCAAAAACCCTACTGATTTCAGTATGAGCTAATTTTGCTTGAATAATGAGCACACTATTATTTTACTGTAAAGGAAAACTCTGGAAAAAGGGACACAAAGGCAAAATTTGCAGCTGACAGATTTTTATTTGGGTGAGTAAAGCCTAGCATCCATCTTGTCCATTTAGATTGCAAGGTTTTGGGGGCAGGGACTGTCTCGTACTAGGTTTGTACAGCTTCTAGGGCAATAGAACCCAGACTTACTTGAGGCCTTCAGGTGGAACCTCTCTATATTATTATTAATATGAACAGGGCCCTGATCTCAACTGGGGCTTCAGGCACCTATAGAATACAAATAAATAATAAGAGACCGGGGAAGAAAATTATTAACCTGGGTCAATCCAGACCCACAAGAGAGATCAGGTTCAGCTTCATTACCCCAATTCTGCAGTCTCAGCTGTTTGTTCTAGAGAGAGAGAGAGAGAGAGAGAGAGGGGAAGGGTGGGTAGGCTGCAGGCTGCATCTCAACACCCTCAAGCCACACTAAGGGCACCAACTGCTATGAAACTCTCTTTCATGTTAGACTTTCCACAATTAAAATAAGGGAGAGAGAGGGAAGAACTGTTTGTAACCTGCTCCTGTATTTTTCACTTCATTCATCTGATGAAGTGGGTTCTAGCCTATGAAAGCTTATGCCCAAATAAATTGGTTAGTCTCTAAGGTGCCACAAGAACTCCTCGTTGTCAGTGAAAGAGAGAATTATCTGCACTGACTCCATTCAAACAGGCCACCTTTTTGAGCACTGGAGAATAGTTCTGTTCATTCAAGTCATCCTTCAAAAACTGCTCTTGCACTCACAGATGCATAGACATAACCAAAATAAAAACCTTGGCCTCATTTAATGGCAACACACAGCCCCTAGATAAGAGGCCTCTGTTTTGTGGGCAAAGTACAACTAAAAACAAAACAAACAAAAACAAAACAGGAGATCAGATGAACTGATGATAATGGGTGTTCTAACCAATAATAATAATGATGATAATAATGAAAAACAACTAGAACATTACTTTAAGACCAAAAGCCTTTCTGATGAGAGATTTTCATCGGCTAGCCGTTCAATTTTTCTGTCTTCTTTACCTCCAAGTGTACAAAAGCAACCTTTTCTTCTTCTGTACATTATCACTTTTTGTAAATTACTCAGTAGCATAGAGCAGGTGGAGACCAGACCGTGTGTCAAATGTGACCATTCTGCAACTCCCAGGGTCCGTTTCCACACTGCCATGCACTTTGTGTAGTCACTTACATTGGTGTGATGGCAAAATGCTATCAAATGCCGAAGGACACTATTTTTACATCCACTTTGCACAGGCGTCAAATTACTGCACAGTGGAGAATCAGCCCCCGTGATTTTAATTCTTGTAGGATTAATTGCTGAGATGAGCTGCACTTCAGCACAGAAGAAGAGAAGAGGGTTTTTTTTGGTTTGTTTTTTTGTTTTTTTTTAAAAAGCATCCACTCCGCTCCTCTGGGTCTGGATCTAAGCCATTCTTTTCCCTCATTGTTTTGCCCCATTACCTCTCCAAGCCATCTTTGCCTGCAGTGACTCTTGCATTGACAGTCAGGCAAGTACAGCTGGGAACTCTCCCAGGGCCTATAACTTCAACTTCACATAGTCTCCTGCTTCAGGCAATAATCTGCTCTGGTTCTTCCTACTTCAACAGCTATTTCTCATGACCACAAAGGACAATAAACCCCTCATCTCCATCTCCCAAACCGAGATCTGGAATGTTATTGCATTTGTGTCAGTGCCTTTGAGTCACAGGGGAAGTTTGGAAATCACACCCTGGCCAGAAGGAAGAGGAATGTTTTGCTAGGCAGAGCGAGGTACTTGCATTTTGATCCATCTTGCCAGTAGCAGAACAAGAACATAATTCTTCACATGGAGCATGAGCCTGGAGGGCAGGGGAGAAATGTCACCGTGGCTGGGTGCACTAGGTGAATGTGACCCCGGGAAATTAACATGAGATCCACATCCACATTTGGTATCACAAGAAGTAATTCTTCACGAGTAGGGAAAATAAAGGCTGGAGCATACGGTGTCTATCTGTGCTGCACAGAAACTGATTAAAAATGCTAACAACCATGATTGTCCAACAACCAGGAGTTCCCAAGAGGCTCATACACACAGATGGTGATTAGTTTGAGATGGCCAGAACAATCACTAGTTCCATGTTGCAGTAACACCCACAGACTATCTGTCACAGTCCCAGGAGGCACTTAAAGGCGGTTTACTTCATACAGTTAACTTGAACCATAAGCTTTACAAGCCTGTTTGATACATTTTTAATCACTCTCCCCATAAACCTATAACATTTCCCTGCACGGATGCATGTTTGCATTCTGTACATCACAAACACCTCAGCAGACTGAAGCAAGGCTAAATGCGACTTTCCTCTGATGAGCCCAGTGAACTGCACAGTTCTCCCCACTGCATGCTGGCTAGGGCTGCTAATGCAGCTGCATCTTCTGGGGGTCCCAGTCAATGCAGAAGCCAGTGCTGTGGTTTTTCATACTCAGTAATACATCAAGACGCCCTCCCTGTGAACATGGGGCGAATCAAAAGATCAATACCAGCTGCATAACAAATGTTAGAATGGTTAAACTGAAGGCAACTGTTTATCTTTTGCAAGATTCACTCTTTTGAATAATTCTAATCCTTCTGCCTGGAGAGCATCCTTTTATGTCTTTATTTAGAATTATTGTGGTTTTTTTAAATGGGTCCTGGTGTATGCTGGATGTTTTTAAAGTGGAACCTGTAGGTTTAATTGCTTGCAGTACATTTCTTCCAGGAATCCAACTGTAGGGGGGAAAAAACGTTCAAACAATGTAAGAGGGAAACGACTTGTGTCTTATTTTTGTTTTGGATCATATGTTGCCAAATCAAAATATAGGAATCCCTATTGGAAGCTTTCATGCCACTATGCAGCAAAAGTTGCTCAGTGCCTTAGGCTACATCCACACTATGGGCTAGTGGGGTGATTCCCAGCTCACAAGGACATACTTGCGCTAGCTCTCATCTGAGTTAGCGCATTAAGAACAGTAGTGCAGCTGGAGCAGCACAGGTAGCAGTGGTACAGGTTACCCGCCCTGGGTATATACCCATGGTGTTCAGGTGGGTTTTATACTGGGGGCAGTTAGCCTTTGCCACCACTCGTTGCTACCTGTGTTACCACGATGACACTACTTTTGGCATGCTAGCTCAGAGAGCTAACACAAATACTGTATGTTTACACACGCTGGGATTCACATCCCTAATTCATAGTGTAGACATAGCCTGAATTTCATAGTTGCATGTGTGTGTGTGTGTATTTGTATATATTGGTGGGGGGAGAAGATAGTTAAGGTCAGAAGGGACCATTAGATCATCTCCTCCAGGCTATAGAATTTCATCCACTTATACCTGGTCCATCTGTCTGTCTAGGTTTTTATAGCTATCTGTCTACTCATATGGCCCCTTCACAAGAGTATCTGAGTACCATTCAAACATTAATGAACTTATCATGACAACAACCCTGTGAGGTAGAGAAATATTATCATCCCCATTTTACAGACGGAGTAGTGAGAGACAGAGAATAAAGACTCAGGTCCCGACACAGTTTAGAGCTGCTTTCAGACACTGGTTCATGTCGGGGGTTTCCAGGTGCTATGGTAATACAAATAAATAAACTCAATAAATCATCATATTCATGGACAGAAGGCCCTTAATGGACAGTGGAGTATTGCTATAGTGGACCTGAGTCCCACTGGACCCCCTCCCTGGCCCCACCTGCCCAACACCCCCCCTACACAGGGCAGGGGGGAAGAAGTGCCAGACCCACCTGAGGCACGGATGCACCAGCAGAAGCCCCTGTGCACCAGGGGAACCCGGTGCTGTGTATATGCATCTGAATTACATCCCTAAACATCATCAGCAAGTCCACATTTGAAATGGAATGCCGATCTCTTGCATTCTAGACCAGTGGCTTAACCCTTCTCCTCCATTTCACTCCCATCCCTGCAATATCTATAAATCATATTTACCAAACCCTTGGGGGCTTATCATAAACAACTCTTCCCAACCCCTGCATAGTCATTAATATACCGCCCCATTCAAGAGTCAAAAGAAAAGCAACATGATTAATGAAAATGTATCTTGCAAATAAGTGAGCTCTCTAATATTCCCCCACCCACACATATACATAAACTTTTACAACTCTGGCTACTTAAGATCTTATCCAGACAGTCTATGTTGGGTTATAAACTATAGTAGAAACCCTCAGGCAAAAGGGTCCCTGCATTAGCAGACACTATAGATTGAGCAATCCTATTGATACTCATCAATCATTTATTTGAAAAGAAGAAGAAAAAATATTAAAAGGGACTGCAGGGGATTAATCTTCCCATATTGATAAACTGTTAAAAAATTAATGAACTGGAGCAACTCTGAAGACAATTTAAAGCAAAACCACAAAACAAAGTCCCTGGGCAAATGTTTAAAGTGGTCCTAGAATAGGGCTTTCATTGTGCTCTAAAATATGGGTTTACTGGTGTGTTCATTGTGGCGCCCCCAGCATGAAGGTTAGAAACACATTTTATTTGCTACTGGAGGAAGGGGAACAGTTGCAATTCGTTTGAAATCCTTCCTCACTGAATGGTCTTGACCAGCATGTACAGTGTTGCCATCTGGGTTAATCTCAGTTCAGCGGACATCCAGGCAACAACCTCCTGCCTCCAAAAATAAAAATCAAAGTGTACAGCACAGAGTACTTAGAGTAATCATAGAAAACAGCAGGGGTGCCCAAACTTTGTCCAACGGAGGGCTGCCTTGGCAGCTTGCAAAGAGCCTGAGGGCCATCCCTACTTTGCATTAAATGGAACAGATTGCTGCTGTCTTCTCTATCATATGGAGGTACAGCACAGGGAGATTAGATAACCCACAATACACTGCTCCATCCATGGCACATCATACACTGTATTTCTGCCTGTGTCATGGCTGGTCATTGCAAATATAGTTCACTCTACTTAACTATTCTACTTGATTTTATCTTGCTTCTATTTAGCATTCACTTAGGAATTGCTTCTTAATACTGTTCACTTTACCACCACAAAGAGATTTGGGCAAATTTATTTTATTATCTAATCTATACTGATGGTCAGTTTTATAACCCCTATTGTAGCCATGTTGTTCTTTATTTTATCAAAGGTAGCACATGCATACACATGATCCAAAAATGTCACATATCACTGAGATGTACAAGCAGGCATGGGCATGGAAGGGTCCCTGCTCTGCATGCCAGAGCTCACCAGTGGGCAGGTTTTATGTATTATGGATAAGGCCAGTGCAAATATTTTAGTGCTGAAGGTGTCAAGAGATGTTCTAAAAGCACCAGCTGCTTCCTGACTTTGATCTCTATGAAAAAAAACACTCACTAAAGAAAAAAAGCAGACAAAAATTGTCTTCAATTTTTAAAAAGTATTTGGCTGGAATTTTATGCAAGAATAAAGTGACTTTGCATTTGGAAAATGGCCATTTTCACACCCGAACACACAGGTATGTGAAGGCACATGTGCACACGGGTTCTGTTTTGGTATAAAAATTCATATGCATGACAAGTCTCCACCTGTGGCAAATCTCTAATTTGCCAAGCTGGTGAAGTGGTATTTTTTCCATATGAAAAGAAAATTGTACAGCGAGAAATAGTACAACGTTGTCCCAAATAAAATTCAGTAAAAGACAGTGAAATCTCGTTATAATGAAATCCTATTTTTCAGTGTCAAGTTTGCTACGGGCAGAGGTTCACTTTGGACTCCAGTGCATTTTTGGTCTATTCCCTTTAACCAGAGTTTCGCTATAAGCAGATCCTATTGTGAAATGCCTGGTCTCAGCCTTTACACATTTGTGCGACCAATACGCAAGAATCCAGAGGACTGCATGTGCCATAACACAGGACAATAAGTCAGGTTAGAGATCAGCCAAAAAGCCCAAGT
>NC_088809.1:14022703-14097703 GCF_011386835.1 Chrysemys picta bellii
GGGAGTCTTTCATTCTCAGGTCATAGTCATCCTGTTATGTCCAAAAACGCATTCCACCAAGTCTAAACATCCTACCGACTGGGTTTGTGTAATGATGGGCTGTGATGTTACTGTGCAGTTTGCCCAGCAAAATCTCATGGCTTCTATTCCTGATAATTGCCTTCAAAATAGAAGAAACCATGTGGAAAGAGAAGTTTGGGAACCATCAATTTCTGAGTTATAATCCTTATTTTGACACTGAGACTTCCTTTCATTGACAGATACATTTTCAGAGCTGGCTACTGATTCGGAGTTAGCCTATGATGTCTTGGACCAAATTTTCACTGGTGGTGCTCAAAACCTCCAGCTCCAATTGACTTGATTGGAGCCAGGGCTTCTGAAAATCAGGCCCAATGCATTTCAGATTGGGGACCAAAACTCTGACCCTCTCAAAATCAGTTCTGTTCCTAGGGACTTTATTGGCATGACAAGATATTGAAGTGTTGCCTAAGTATAAAAAAGACAGACACTTCAGATATCTGTAAGAAGTAGGCAAGATACACACAGGAGAGAGCTCTGAAAATGTGGCTTTTCACCCTCCAACTTCTCCATCTGTAAAACGGGGATAAACAATACTTAACTCTGAGGGACACGGGAAGGGGTGGGGGGAAGGCGGTTGCCAGGTTTATAATGGAAATGTTAAGGACACCAACCGACCCCAGGATTTCCAGCTTCCATTTCAAGGGTTTCATCTCCAGAAAAGACCATAATTTGAAACCCAATCTTTTGAGAGGGCACCCTCATTGCTAGTGCTATCAGCACATCAACAAACAAAAACCCTTTTGCTCCTAATCAGACCAATGACGGAGAGCTATTAGCTGCTAAATGTGCCACAAATGCAGCGTTAGGGATAGAGAATGTTGACCTTTTTACATCTGACAGATCTATATACTCCTTTGTTCTCAAAACATAGTTTCCTCCTGTTTACACACCACTCTGATAAAGAGAATACAATCTGTTCTCTGGTTGCACACAGCCTTTCCTTGTACTCAGTTAGAAAAAGAAATAAATAATAGATCTGTATGTCTTGGAGGGAAAGTCTCCCCTTCCCTTCATGCCCCACCGCATATACACACCCAAAACCACAAGCAACATTTAAGGCCCATACTAGAGAGTTAACAGCGGCGCTGCGGTACTGACGCAACCGCACTGCTGTAAGATCCCTTGTGTAGCCGCTCTATGCCGACGGGAGAGAGCTCTCCTGTTGACATAATTAAACCACTCCCAACAAGTGGCGGTAGCCATGTTGACAGGAGAAGCTCTCTCGCTGATATCGCGCTGTGCACACTAGCGTGGATGCCGGTGTAATTTATGTGGCCCAGGGAAGGTGGAATATTCACACCCCGGAGCGACATAAGTTTGGCCAACCTAAGTGGTAATGTAGACATAGCCTTAGAGGTGCTCACTGAAGTCAACGAGAGCTGCTGGTGCTTAGTAGCACTGGAAGAAAACAGAGCATTAGTAACCATAGGGTACAACTACAGAGCTACCTCCCACGGCGGCAACGCGTCACAGAGCCTGGGTCAACTGACTCAGGCCTGTGTGGCTCACACTACAGGGCTAAAAACAACAGTGTAGACATTCGGGCTCAGGCCGGAGTCTGGGGTCTGAAAGCTGGCGAGGGGGACGAGTCTCAACGCCCAGGCTCCAGCCTGAGCGGAAATGCTTACACTGCCATTTCAAACCCCACAAGCCCGAGACAGTTGACCTGAGCTCAGACTCACTGCTGCGTTTTTTTAGGGTTTTTTTTTTTTTTCCCCCCAATGTAGACATACCCTTAAATGAACTGGATACGCTCAGGAAACAATCCCAGAAACACATCTATATCTAGAGGCTTAATACATTCAGATTAATCATGTCAGCAGAGGTCTTGGAGACTGATTTTTTTTTTTTTAAATTCAACTAAAATTGTCAGGTGGAAAAAAAAAAAAAGAGAAACCCCACATTACATACAATAATAAGGCTGTTATTGTGAAGGGCTCTCTAATCGTATATTTATTCACCTGTTCCCCATTAGGCAGAACTGTTAAACCAGCACTTTGTCCATCAGCACTTGAGTGTTTAAAGCTGAGTATGCCTCTTTCATAATTGCTGGCACCAGCAAAACCAAATTCTGAAACCTCTCCAAACGGGGCTTGAATTGTTGAGCATGCCTGAAAGAGTCCAGCCATGTTCAGCTGTCTGAGATGCCACTGTTTCACCCACCCACTAGCTTCACCTGACAAATGTAATAAATTAAAGTCAATGTGTTCAAAAAAAAAAAAAGTATCCCAAGAAGCGTCTTTCCATTACCCCTCCCCTGCCACTCTCCTCCTCCCTCTCACTTTTTTTAAAGTTAAATGCTGCCTAAGATTTATTGCTGTGAAAAGGAAAGTTAACCACATAGTCAATAAAAAAAAAAATCCAATTACCATCCACAGCGGAGCAACATGGCATATAATAAAAGTCTCACTTACAAGGATGTTAACCTACTTGGTCGTTCAGTTCTGCGGCGCACACTGAGTCACATGGGTAGGACCATGAAAGCGGGTGGCGCCAGACCAGGCTTGCATTCACAGCAAAAGCAATGAATGTTTTCCTACCGGCGGGAAGGGAAAAGGCACAGACAGTGCAATAAAGCGTACTTGAACCTATTAAATCAACTCTCACTTCCACCGCAACAGGCATCACTAAAGGTTGACCAGCTTCCTTGGCAAGGCTGATAGGTAGTTACGGTTCTGGCCTCCTCCACAGGAAGGTCTTTCTCTTGGTATTGGAGTAAGTTTTCAGTGCATACAAAGAGATGTTTCACATGTAGCGGGGATGCAGCTTTTGCTATCTGCTCCTAGAATACCCATCCACTCGGAATGAAAATGCTCAACCAGCCAGACTACCTCAGAAATGAGACACTAAGTTTAGAGTCACGAATTTCATTGATGAAGAGGGATATTTACAAACGACTTGATTGATAGTGCATAGGGGAAGGGTGCAGATATTAGCCCTGGCTTTGCGGTGGGATATTGGGCAAGTCACTTAGCTGCTCTTTGTCTCAGTTTCCCTACTTGTAAATTAGGGATCATAAAACTAATTCACATGAATAAAATCCTTTGAGATTGATGAATAAATAAACTGTTTCTTAGGCCATGGCTACACTAGAGAGCTTACAGCTGCACTGCTGTAAGATCGCTCATGTAGCCACTCTATGCTGAAGGGAGAGAGCTCTCCCCTTGGCATAATAAAACCACCTCCACAAGGGAGAAGTTCTCCTGCCAACATAGCACTGTCCACACCGGCACTTCCGTCCATGCGACTTATGCCACTTGGGGGGGGGGGGGGGGGAGGGGAGGAGAGGGGCATTTCACACCCCTGAGCGACATAAGTTACACCAACAAAAATGGTAGTATAGAGGTGGCCTTAGACTGTAAGGTTTTGGAGGCATAGACTGTCTTTTTGTTCTGTGTTTGTACAGCTCCTAGCATAAGATGACCCTGATCCACAACTGGGGTCCCTAGGTGCCATGGAAATACAAATGATAAATAAGCATCATAATCAACTATACAAGTACTGTATTTCTGTTAAAAAACCTGGTCACTAAAATACACCACACCCTATGTATCGCAGCACTTCTTTACAGCCTTTCTCGTATCATGCTAACAATCTGGGTCTCAGTTCTGTAGCCATTGCACATCGCCGGCAGCTGAAGAATAAAGCCCCGGATTGCACAAAAATTGGTGCATCCTCATTACAAGGTGGTGATTTATTACCAGGGCCCAGATCCTGTAAAGTATTATGCCAGTACTCGACATCAATGGGATTACGCACAGCCCGTAAAGGTAAGCATGCGGACAAGTCTTTGTACATTCACAAGACAAAAGGGACTGAGCAAAATGGCCATATTATGTACCTCTGAATCCCTAAGCTATGACTAAACCACGAAAACAGGAGACTAAAATAAATAACACACTGCACCTCTATAGCACTCTCTAAGTGAGGCTCAGATGTTAATGACTAAACCTTACAATACCCCTGGGAGGTGGAAGAGTGCGATCTGCATTTTGCAAGTGGGGAAACTGAGGCAGAGTGGGTAAATGGCCTGCCCAAAGGTGCATTAAAAATTAGCTGCAGAACCAGAGATAGGACCCACATCTCCAATCCTGTGTTTTAGCCACTAGAACATGCGAGTGCGATGAAAGAGTCACCGCCCAACCTTCTGGCCTAACAACTACCTTTGAAAGGTAAGGAAAGGGAGTGGAAGATGATTAGCCTGACTCGATCCAAACCTGAAAAAAGATGACTCATTGGAAGAGAAAGCTCTGGGTGGGACCGTATTTTTGCTGTGACCCATCCCCAATTTTACACTTCTACATCTGAGGCATTTTTCATTTCTCACAAAAAGGGGCAGGTGGTTCCCTCCTCCCAGTAATACAATGTACAATTTTTTAAACAATAGAAGGCACGGCCTCTCTTGACTTAGCAATCAGAACATCAGCATCAGAGTAGTCTAAATCTGATATTACTTTGTGTTTTCCAGCACAGTCTAAAAGTTGACTTTTTGCTCCAAATTAAAAGGGTGAGAAGGTTGTTCACGCAATATGGAACCTGCTGATACAAGAGAAAAAATATGTGGCACATGCAAGAGAAAACACCTGATAAAGCACGCACAATTCAGGGTGTGAGGAAGCAACATGAGCCTTCACAGCACAGTTTCAACATCAAAAGGTAGCTCATAGCAAACAACAGTAGATGAGAATGGTTTTTAAATTGGGTGACACGTCAGATTAAATTACCCCAGTAGCTGTAAATCACAGTAATTCCACTGTACAACCATTGTAAGAGAGATTAGAATCGTCATTATTCGTAGTCCAGTAAAGGCTAGAGATCCCAACAGAGATTGGACTCCCACCGTGCACTTTAAAAACTCATAGCAAGAGACAGCTCCTGCCCTCCAGAATGTATAGTTTAAATAGATAAGGCAGAGAAAGGAAGAATTATTTTACAGATGGGGAACTAGGAGCACAGGAAGATTAATTGATTTACCCTAGGGTAGAGAGGAAACCGGTGGCAGGGATGGAAGTTGAGCTTGTGTTTCCTGAGTCACAGTTTGTGTCTTATTACAAGGCAATCCTTCTTCAGGGTCTTTAAAGAAGCAACTGATTTACATTTAATACTGTAGTAACAAAATACAAGTGAAGACCATTTAAAAAGGTTTAGAAGTTCAGCTCTGTAGGGATTAGATTTAAATTCCATAGACTATAATTCCTAGTACAGAGACTTCAGTACCATAACTTATTTATTTAGCATGATGTAGGACCAGCCGCATCAAGGGGTAAACAGTGAGGTGACACAATTTGCAGGTGATACAAAACTACTCAAGGCAGTTGAGCCCCAAGCAGAAAGGATCTCTCAAAACTGGGTGACTGGGCAACAAAATGGCAGATGAAATTCAATGTTGATAAATGCAAAGTAATGCTCATTGGAAAACATAATCCCAACTATACATATAAAATGATGGGGTCTAAATTAGCTGTTACCACTCAAGAAAGAGATCTTGGAGTCACTGTGGATAGTTCTCTGAAAACATCCACTCAATGTTCAGCGGCAGTCAAAAAAGTGAACAGAATGCTGGGAAACATTAAGAAAGGGATAGATAATAAGACAGAAAATATCATATTGCCTCTATATAAATCAATGGTACGCCCAACATCTTGAGTACTGTGTGCAGATGTGGTCGCCCCATCTCAAAAAAGATATATTGGAATTGGAAAAGATTCAGAAAAGGGCAACAAAAATGATTAGGAATATGGAACGGCTGCCATAGGAGGAGAGAGTAATAAGACTGGGACTTTTCAGCTTGGAAAAGAGACAGCTAAGGGGAGATATGATAGAGGTCTATAAAATCATGACTGGTGTGGAGAAAGTAAATATGGAAGTGTTATTTACTCCTTCTCATAACACAAGAACTAGGGATCACCAAATGAAATTAATAGGCAGCAGGTTTAAAACAAATAAAAGGAAGTATTTTTTCATACAACTCAGAGTCAACCCTGTGGAACTCCTTGCCAGAGGATGTTGCGAAGGCAAAGACTATAACAGGGTTAAAAAAAAAAGAACTAGATAAGTTCATGGAGGATAGGTCCATCAATGGCTATTAGCCAAGGTGGGCAGGGATGGCGTCCCTAGCCTCTGTTTGCCAGAAGCTGGGAATGGGGATGGATCACTTGATTACCTGTTCTGTTAATTCCCTCTGGGGCACCTGGCATTGGTCACTGTTGGAAGACAGGATACTGGGCTAGGTGGACCTTTGGTCTGACCCAGTATGGCCGTTCTTATGTTCTTATGAAGGAGCCATGCTTCATCTGGGGACATGAGCAAAACCCAAGCTCTTCTTTGGCTTCCAGACCAAACCGCAAAGTGAACTCAGATACCAAAACAAGAGTGAATGGTCTTTTCTTTTGAAATGTGAGGGGATTCACAACCTTATGGATGAAGCTAAAATTGTGGTTTATATCCATGCACGTAGGGTTTAGCTACACTTATTTTCTGCACCAGTACAGCTAAACTAGTGGTGCAAGAGTGTAAATCCATATTGTAGATACGTTGCATCAGTGTAAAGAGTGATTTGCACCACTGGTAGGAACTACAGAGGAAACAGCTCATTTCTTACACCAGGGCAGCATATCACAGTAGATGTTTCCACCAGAATATCTATTGCAGTAGGCGGGGCCGGCTCCAGGCACCAGCATTCCAAGCAGGTGCTTGCGGGCGGCAATCTGCAAGGGGCAGCAGTCCATGTGCTTTTGCCGCCCCAAGCAGCGCGCCGAATTGCCGCCGTGGACGGTGGGGGCAGTCCGTGTGCCCTTAGGGCGGCACGCGTGTTTCCGCGGCGGCGGCAACTTGGCGGCAGCTTCTATGTTCAGCTGCCCGCGGCGGCAATTCAGCGGCTTCTGTCTTCCAGCTGAAGACAGAAGCTGCCGCCGAATTGCCGCCGCGGCGCAAACACACGTGCTGCCCTAACGGCACACGGACTGCCCCCGCCGTCCGCGGCGGCAATTCAGCACACTGCTTGGGGCGGCAAAAACCGTAGAGCCAGCCCTGGCAGTAGGGGAAAACCAAACCAAACAAAACAAAAACAGTGTAGGGAAGGCCTTAAAAGACAAAGGCTGGACTGCATCTAGATTACTCTTCTTCCTTTTATCTCAACTCCCAACTTCAGTTTTACAGTCCAAATCCCGCTCCCGCTGACGTGGCTCATGGATGGCAGAACTCCCATTCATTTGAGTGAGGCCAGGATTTTGCCCTACACTTATATGCGGGTTGCTGCCATGAAGCGCAAACTTGGCTTCCCCATTTTGTACAGGGACGGGGAATAGAAGAGAGAGCAGACAGTGGGCTACGGTGCACAGACAAAATGTTATCTGCCCGATGGATCCAATATCAAAGAAGAAGTTGACTGTATTTGTCTACATACCAGCAATCCCCTGGCAGGGAAACAATACAGCAAAAATGCAAGGATCACATAACCGAGAGTGAAAGGATCAATTATTTAAAGTTAATGCAAGGATGATAAGGCTGCTCTTGCATATTTTGTGAATGATCCTCGAACCACAGTTGAATGATCTTTGCCTTTGTGCTAGGATGGGAAGCAGGTGAGTCCAGTCCAGGTGAAGGTAAGAGAAGCCAGTAAGCCTGTTAAAAGAACAGAAGGGAAGAAAGGAGGTCTTAGGCTGACAAACTTTGTTGGGACATGATAGCCAATTAAGGGAAGGGGGAGATGGAGGCGGGGGTTGCAGGGCCTTTGCAGCATGCGGATGTTTGGCTGAATCCATTCCCCATCACTCTGCCAATCAGAGCTTCTTCGGGTTTAATAGCTGGCAAAGGCATTGGATCCGTAGCTCTTTTGCACGTGATAGCAACATTCTTGGATGCAAACATTAGCACTTTACCCTAACCCAATTAATAGCTAGTGTTCAGTCACAGCACTGATTAACATGTTGTTCACAGTGATTAAAACATTTCTCCTCGATTACCATGCAGTTAAATGCTTGGAAGAGAGCTATAGTTAATGGGATACAGGCACGGTTGCAAATTGTGGTTGTCACACAGTTTGGGGAATGGGGGAGAAAGCAGCCTCCCCCGCCCCCAATCTCTTGGAGTTGCTAATTAAGGGCTGACTTTTTGGGCAGAGAAAGAGGACGATGGAGGACGGGGAAAAGAACTTTAGGTAATTGAAAGAATCCAATTCATGCAAGCGCCCAGCTGGTGCTAACCTACATCATTAAACTTGCCAGCTAACAAACATCAAACACAGGCCAGTATTAATGAAGCAGATGTATTAATTTCCGATTTCTGAGAAAGCTAACCAACTAGCTGGCTAGCTGACTGCCTCTCTCTCTCCCCCTCTGACAGCACTATTAATGATCTTTAATGCCCCACAGGCACTAATGGGTCCCACTGGGAGTCCAGAAATACTGCAATTTGTATTGAGGATTTAGACGCAAAAAAAAAAAAAAAAAAAGCCCTCTGCTCTTGGGAGCAGGCGCTTGATCAGTCACTTCCCTCTATGGAATAGCACAACAGAATAATAAATGACAGCTCTGCGATTAAATCAAGCCTTCTGCTTTAAGTGCCAGCGAGTGTGTGATTGTCACTAACAATCTACTGCTTGTTAACACCACTGGGGTATAAGCAAACAGCAGTCAACACTAAAAAAAAAAAAAAGACAAGAAAAAAAGAAAAGAAAAGCAGATCCTATTACTTCATTTTTATTTATATATATCCAGAGAGGAAACACATCCCTGTAGGTTACTAATATTATTATTGTTGCTGTTGTTGTTTTTGTTTTTTAACAACTTTCTTTTTTGTTTTTTTGTTATTCATGTATTGAAAACCTGAAGGAAAAAAAATAAGAAGGAACCATCTGCTCCCACGAAAACAGGCAATTCCTTCCATACACATTTAAGTTTAAGACCCGTGCTGCCCAGGCAATAGCAGCGAACGTGCTAGACATCATATGTGGATAGGAAATGTAAGGCTTATTGGATTACGAGGCATGCAAGGCAGCAAAGTGCTGTGCTCACCCTTATGATCGACAAAATTCAAGGGACATGTACCACAAGCATCTTTAATGGTCTATAAATAATCTTTATACTCTTAGTGAGGGGCAAACTAGGAACCTTTTAGTTGAACCACGAAAACTCCGGTTGCTCCCTGCACATGCCCATTTATTAAGGGGCAGAGCCTGTTGGCTTTACCCACTGACAACAGAATGGATCGTACAATTAAGGCCATGGATTTGGCCATGGATAGTCCAGTTGGTAGTATCTTATATGGATGAAAACTGGATGGCTACAATTGATATCTAGGGACCCAGAACCTGCTTCTGGTTGCAGTCAATGGCAGAACTCCCACCAAGTTCAAAGGGAGCATCAGGGCTCTAAGCTCTTAAATATAGCAACAGCATGAAATATGTAAGGAAACAATTATTTTTCCTATCCAAAAGGTAAATACTCCACCTTGCTGATATAATCTCCACTTTAAATATTTCTCTGTTTTATTTAGATGGGGACCAAAGGAGGACACAATAGCTTATTAACACGGAGCCTTATAATCAAGTGGAAGGGTACTAGGGACTAGGTTTTAACTGTTACATTAACCATTCAGCAACTGTATAATACCAATGACATTTGGAATTTCTTCTATAAAGCTAATCACATCTCTGGAATTTATCCGTGTGTTTCAGGAATGGATAAAGAGGTTACTGATTCTGAAACATAAAAGAAAGCAATACAGACAGAGGAGGAAAAAATAAACAAAGTACTACCAACCTTTCCCAAAACAACCATTTAAAAAATGTGTGTGTTTAAATTTGTCTCCGGTTGAAATTTGGATGCTCTTTTATATGATTTAACTATACTTCTTATTTACTTCTACACCATCAATGGAATGAAAAGTTAAATATTAAATAGTTTTATTAATACTTCTTTATATTTTACTTTAGAAATAGGCTGTTATGAAAAATGATAATCCAGTTGGTGACTCTGGCGTGCTTACCCTATCTCATATATATACACACACACACACACACACACACACACACACTGCAGTTACACCTCTCCACTGCACTCAGAGTTAAGTAAAATATCCTGAAGGCTTATAATAAACTTGTGATTTTTGACGAAACAATTTGGGTTATTTTTAAATGTAGATCTTAAAAGTTGTAGGGATTATTGGATGGGAAGATATCCATCAAGTGATTGAAAATGTCCATTTTTCTTACATGAGTGATGGATCTTCTTTATTCTTGCCTGTCTCCTCCTCTTTTCTGTGTCAGTCACACATCCAGGCTGCTATTCACACTTCATTCACAATCCTCTGTACCTATAATCTCTGTTATTTTGCTGTCGACTCCTTATGCCTCATTAGGCATGTTTGACACCTGCACCTAATGCCTTTTCACTGGCAATGCAGGACAGCTTTTGACAAGAATAGATATTTTCAAGAATAGCTTTAAAAGAGGTCTTCAAATGTGCACCTTATGTATTTGATGGGGTTAATATGATTTTTCCACAATAAAACAAAACGTACATCTTATTCCACTCTATTTGTTAGGTACAACTGAATGTCCTTTGTCTTGGTTAAGAGCATGTGTGTGTACACATAGAGGAAATTGGATGGTGACAGAAAACCACAAAGTCTACCAGCCTGGCCTGAATGAAAAATCCAGATTGCAGTGTGTGTATATTTTCCCGCACAGGAAGAATATTACATTAATTAGCCTTAAACTATTTTAAAATAGTAGAGGTAGACGTACTAAATTACTAAGATTCTTGCACTAATAAATTACAGTATCACTCAGGAGCATCAAACTGATTCTTTTGGGACTGGAACTTCATTTGCTGAAGTGCTACGAATAGTTATTCAATATCATAAGTGAGTTAAAATCATTCTCGGTGTCACAGGATCACAGAAAGTCAAACATGATCCCAGCTACTGTTAATTTCTGGAGACCCCTTTGGGTTTAGCAATGTTAGAGGTAATCATAAAATATCCCACTGGAAAGTAACACCCAAAACAAAAGGTGTGCATAGTTGTGCTACAGACTCATAAATTTATCTCTCCCCAAAAGACCCTTCCCATGTTAAGATGTTTTATCCTGCTCCTTAGAAAGAGAAATCTGTGTTATATAAATCAGCTTTGTCATAAGTATTCCAACCGCAAGATACTGAAAAATATACAATAGGCTAGGGTCTCTCAACATGGCATTATTAATGAATTATGATTGAAATATGAGCATAAGGGGAACTCTTCTCTTTAAAAATGGGATATTTTTCTCTTGTTTTTCAAGAAATATTAATTTTTTAAAAATTGCACACACAGGGCAGCTTGGTTTCAGCTGGCCTATTTCCATTTGCAACTTAGCAAAGGCAGAACCATCTCGTCAATATTCTGTGGTATTCAGAATATAAGTCAACACACAGCTCTGCTTGTGCTGCGTTCCAAGGAAAAACAATTCAGGGCTACAGAAAAAAAATGTATTCTGTTTCCCTCCTCCAGCCCCATTTTCTACAGAATTGCTTAGACCTCCCTGAGACAAGGTCAGGCCAACCTACTCGAGAAGGCCGGCCTCAGAGTTTCAGAAACGCTAACCTAAAGGGATGCCAAATAAGATTTCCCTGCAGTTGTTTTGTAGTCCATTTTGGTGCATTAGCAACAATGGGGAGGAGTCTACAGACTAGAGAGTGGGCATGCTTCCAACACACTCATACATTTATATAGATGAGTGTAAATTTAATTTGGTTTGTTAAGTTCAAGTTGGCCTGTTGTTGGTTATTTTCTTTTTTAATTCAATACTAAGTTAAGTATGGGGTGAAGGATGAAATGGAGCCTCAGCCCGCCCACCCCCTCACCCCCAAAAAACTCCAAACCCAAACAAAATGATTCCTGCATCGTCCCTATGGACACAATGTGTCTGATCCCTCAGAAGGCCAACCCTGCTATGTTCTTACACAAAAGAAACTATCTGCTGCCCACATCTGGCATTATATCTGACTGTCTTCATATTAAAATTAAACTCTGATAGAAACGGGCAGAAAGGGGAAAGGGCTAGTATGAAACCGTTTGGAGCGGTATTGATGAGAACAGCTGGAAGCCTCAGATAACACAGTTTGTCAGAGTGCTGTCACACAGCTGCCTGCATAATGAGGTAAGAAAGGGGGGGAAAAAAAGAGATGCTCTTTCATTTGTTATCAGTACAAATCTCTAAAAGAGATGCATCATTTAGAAGTAGCCTGACTAATGGTCAAGTTCTAGAGGGATGCAGATGGAATGTGGAAAATATTCCCAACAAGCAAAGCCCCAGGCTCTTTCATCCTTAGCAGCTAACATACTGCTGCCAATTTGAGTGGACAGCAGAGCAAGGACCTTTCTCACGGCCGTGACTAGATAAAATAGGATCTCAGAGGCTAAGCTAGGCTGGGGTTTTAAAGTATGTCTGCAGTAAAATTTCTTTATTAAAATTACATCTGTTAAGAAAAACTCCCCTCCCTCCCCCACCACCACATACATATACAAGACCTGGCTTCTTCTTTCACTTATGCTTATTTTACTCCTGTGGAACTCCACTGACTTCAGTAAAGGTCCTTCTGATTTATACCTGTGCGAGAGAAGACCTTTAAAAAAATGAGTAAGATGAACTCTCTCAATATTTAACTTTATTAAATCCAAAATTGAGTTGAAAAAAACAAATCCCATTATTCTGGCCTCTTTTCCAAGAGCCAAAGGAACTCCAGTAACTCTGAATTCTCATACACATGTCCAGCCACACCAAGAAATGAGTCTTGGGTTGTATCAGAGGAATTCAATCAGATAGTTGCAATTTATGAAACTTGTTCTGACAGGTAAAACTGAGTCCGGGAGACATGAAGGAGAGAGGACATAGCACCACAGATGCCATCTATTGGTCATGACCTTTTATGGAGTAACACATTATTATGCACACACATTGTCTATGTAGTTAAAAGGCCAAGTGATGCTGAAGGTACTTTTTTCCCCCCTTCACCAAATGTTAATTTCTGCTGAGCGATTTGCAGGGACTTTACAAGGATCACAGCTTTCCACAAGAATCTCCTTCATACCTCCACTGAATTGTGAATAATACTTTTTATGACTTAAAGGGAGCCATATGTATTATTTCTTCTGTCTCTCTCCATTTCTAAAGCTATCTGAGATGGCTGTGTGATGTTGATGTCTCTCTCTCTTTGCTTTAAATTCTTCATGCGTCACTCATTTTCAGCATTCCATTTGGGTTAGATGCCACTCTCTGTCATGTCCCTGTTTCATAAATCTTTACCCCCTGCCCTCCACAGTGCTGTTTTACTTCAAAAGGGTTTTCTGTCTCACCGAGAAGAGAAACAAGGCCATCCTCCAGACAATTTACTAGGCTACTGCTCAGGCAAGAAGAAAACCTTGCACTATTTATGTCTGCAATGTTAACTTTCGCAAATACTAGTGCAGAACAATGTTCTTCTAAACATTTTTTGCCTGTTTCCTTTCATTGACATTTTTCAGATAAAAATGTTGTTTTACTAAATATTTTTGCTAATTTGAGTTGACTTTTTTTTGCCAATTAGCTTATTGTTTTTAAAATAAACCATTCCTAAAACCATTTTTTTAAATGAAAAAAATATTGTGACTAACCCAACCAAAAACCTCCTTTTAAAAAATGTCTTATTTTTAAAATAAACAAAAAAAAATCAATTAAAATGCATTAAAAATTGCAAAACCAAAGCGATACAAAACCATTTTGTGGATTTCCCTGCCCCTTTTTCAACCAGATCTTACAAACCACAACATCTAAAGGAATTACAAATGTCCCTGACAAGACCTATTATTTACCGCTGATGAAGTTGTGTCTCCACACTGCATCTTCTGCTGTCACTACCAAGAATGGAGCGTCATTGGTGGTGAACAATGGGTTCCATTTTTGCTAGAGCAAACCAGACCAATGTGCTTCAGTCCAGCTTCTCCTATTGGTATGTACTGGACTAGCCAAACCATGGTATAGAGTGTCCTGTGTGTAGAACAGCTTTATAACTTGGTTCTCGGAGAGAAGAAAAATTCCATTTCATAGAAGTCAGGGAAACTGTATGCTAGACCATGTCTACATTACAGACCTCTGCTGGCATAGCTACAGCACTAATCAGTGCTCATTTAAGGGGAATTCTTGTCCTTACCAGTTTCATGGTTCTTCTCTTAACAATAAGCACAGCCCTAGTTAATCTTAAGGGCGTAACTGGTTTGCATGGAAGTATGATTTACGGTTCTGGTTAGCTCTAACACTCACTTAATCTCTCATTCTGGAACAAACAGGGGTCCACATGTTCTCTTTTCACCACTGCTGTCTGAAGAATTTGGGACCAAATTCAAGGAGCCAGCCAAAATGGGACCATATGGAAAGAGAGAATGACTAAATGGGAGGCAAGCCCTCTCAGGTTTTTTTTTTCCAAGTCAGCTTGTTTCCTTTGCAAAATATGTATGCATCATCTGGAAAACCAGGGTGAAGAACTGGGGGAGGAAGGAGCTGGGAGGAGCTCTGCACATCATTCTTCATAATCACCTGCCTTCCCTCCCAAAAAACATAGCTCCACTGTGGAAAATCTAGTGGAGACTCAGTTCTGCCTGATACAGCATTAGCTCTTGCTGTGCACTCCCTAAGGAGACAAAGCATGCCAAAAGGCAGCAATTCAGCCGCAGCAGAAAAGTTTCTTGACTAGGAGTTTGTTGCAGGGGAGCACAAAGTGGGTGTTCCTCTCTGCAGCTTCCTGAGATCTTTGAGGTTGGGAGTTGGCTGCCAGAGGAACCCTGGCCTCTGCGTCCTCTTTTGAGCCCTTACACACTTTGGGGCTGGGAAATATGTAGACTCCACAGCTCCAATGAAGCCAGATATTAGTGTGTTTGCCCATCCATGTGATTTTGCACTGTGGGGAAGCACATGGATGTTAGCAGCTGGGTTGCATCTTCTTTGTGACACCCCGAGTGAAAACCTTAGAGACCCCTTTGCATCTGCCCCTCTCCCTGGTTCAAAACTAAATAAATCATTTACTCAAACAGATCACTACCGGTGGGTAAGGACAGACCAAATTCTCTGCCTCACCAGAGTCCGTTTCTATGGCAGCAGAAACCTAACAAAGCCCGAAGTTACCTTGGCAGCCATGATTTACAGCAGCATTTAAGTGACTCTAATCAGAAGTGTGAACACTCCCCTCCTATCTGGCACAAATCGTCAGCATTCTAATTATTCACACATTTTGGCGAGCAGTACGGTGTTCCCCTACCAAGCTTCTAATCCCTGCAGATCAGTTAAAATAAATGAAAGAGAGAATCAAAAGGCACTTAAAAATGCAACGATCATCCAAACGGGTTTGAACAGACTCCAGATTATTAGCGGTTGTAGTTGACTAGCACTTAAAATAAGGCCCTCCCCTCTCCTCCACACCTCACATCACCCTCTGTTTTTAAGGAAGTGGTCTGATATTTAGACTTCAAAGGTATAATACAGTCAAACCCTTCCCCGATTGAACAATTTCTGCTGAAACTTCGCTCTTTGTATGTGAATTTATTAGCTGCAGCCATAAACTACAATCTTTGAGACCTCATAAGCTAAGCAGGGACACCCTAGGATAGCAAAGAACTAAGGAACACCGTTGTGATGCAGGAAATGGTGCTGGAAATTCAAAAAGTTTGCCTCTTTCCTGTAGTCTGTACTGAACTAATGCCCCAGCATTAAGAAATGGGTTGCCATTTTACAGATGAGAAATAACGCCAAAGTCTGTTCCACTTATGATCATTAAAATTATTATAGTGTTTCTAGATGATTCCATCTTTTAAGCTGCATATTAAGCATCTGTGGAAGAACTGACTTTTTGCCCCGAGATCCTTTCAGTCAACTTGCTTTCCATTGAGATTTTCTGCTAGCCACCTCTCTGAATGCCACTGCAAACAGCAATGCAACCACAACATACTTTCTGGTGGCTAGGCCTTAAAACTAGATCGTCAGCAGGACAGCACGCTATTTCACCGACAAGTTACGCAATAGCAATTCCTCTCCAACCACTGGAGTTGTCCCCACCCTAACAGTCTCTCACTCTTTCCTGTGTAAAATTTTCTGCTCCAACTGCTACCCTTGACCCAGGAGGCAGAGTTGGGAATAAACTATAACCTCTCCTCTTCAAGTAGTTTAGCATTTAAGTCCCAAAGCAGATTTTCTGCCGCCTAACATTACACATACACACACATTCTAACGCTTTTAAATTTGACTGAGATTTTTCAACCAGCTATTCATGAGAGAAAAGACTGTTTTATATTGAGTAGGGCTTCCCCTCCCCACCCCCCAAACTGACTCCTAGGTGCCCTGTGCAACTGTGATACTTTTGTTACCTGAATCGGCATCATACCAACAAAAACAGCACCCACACGTATCTATTTACATTAAATACTCCAACCATTTATGTGCTTCTGTGTTCCAGGGGAACATTAACGGAGTAAAAATGTTGATGTTTCACGCATGTGAAATAACACAGTGGCGGTGAGCTTTTCAAAATGTCTTTTTCTTAGGGTGTCATTGTGCAAACTGGCCAACATAATCTCCAGGTCTCTAACAGCGAGGAGAAGAAATGACAGTCATGGTAAAAAACAAATAAATAAATGAAAAACAGAATGAAAATACTCACATTTCATCTCTCACCAAACCATTAATAAAAAGGAAGTTTTTCTGCTTTTTCCAGGTATGCAAACACAGTTTCTCAGCTGGTGTAAATTAGTTTAGCTCCACTGACTTCAACATGGCTAGACTGGTTCACACCCGCTAAGGTATAACATTCTGTGTTTGGAAACTAGTTGGGTAAGCGAGAGATAGGAAACTAAAGTGTAATATGGGTCATGTCAAGTAATACATCAGTTATAATTCACCGATGGCTACAAGTTTATCTTAGAAGGGGGTTCCAAGCAAAGAAAGAAACAGGAAAAACAAAAAAATGAAAGATGCAGAAGAAAAAAAAAACGTGGTAAAAATAGTGAGATGAAGTCATGACAAACCGTGCAATTTCCTGCAAGAAGCTTACTGAATTAAGTTTAATGTCTTTGGAGTCCAGTGTATTAAAGGAAGTGTTTCTGTATCCTTGTGGGCCAGGGACTTTATGTTTTGCCATGGGAAAGGTGGATACAGCTTCTCCAAGAACTGAGAACAGTGGTGGGTGATTAGTCAAAGTACACCTCTACCCCGATATAACGCTGTCCTCGGGAGCCAAAAAAATCTTACCGCGTTATAGATGAAATCGCATTATATCGAACTTGCTTTGATCCGCCGGAGCACGCAGCCCCGCCCCCCCGGAGCGCTGCTTTACCGCGTTATATCCGAATTCGAGTTATATCGGGTTGCGTTATATCGGGGTAGAGGTGTATGTCTGGTCTGGTTGTAACATCTCCAGAGAAGCACTGCCCCTGGAGACGTTGCATAAACTAGTTCAAACTGGATTCTCCAGGGACCAACAGACAAAGAAAGGATTTTTCATTAAACAGCCTGGTAGTCACCTGACTAATGGCCTTTTTCCTGATCCAGCAAACAGAGAGGACCTCCAGTCCCCAGAGCTCCCCAATCCTTAGGGAAGGGCTGGAAGGACTTTGGCCTACTGAGGCCACATAAGACTGTTTTTGCTCTGAGCAAAGGGTGTTATGAGCTTGAAACCACAGGAAAACCCTGCTTGGGGTCTGAAGGACTGATTACCTGTCAGAGTTCATGTTTGGGTTGGGGTGATCTCTGGCAAGCCTATTAGCATGTGTATAGGTTCTTTTATTGTTTTTAATATGTTTTCTCGGTACTGCTTTTACCATAAGAATAAAATGTGCTTGCTTACAAAAAGCTGTGTGGTACATGAACTGTGGCATTTACATTGTTAGTGTCTCTGAAGAGAAGGCAAAAGAAGCCTGCTTAGGCAGTCTGCCTTTTGCTGGCAATATCACAGTATAGGCAGGGAACTGTTCAGTCTCAAAATACCCTGGTCAGAAGGGAGAGAGACACGTTTCACCACCCAAGAAAGCCAACGTTTGGGGAGCTGGAAAACTAGACTGGGTGTCCTTGCTGGAAGGAGAATACAGATGCAATTGCCCTGAACTATGACAACAGCTACTTTTCCTATTTGCATATAGTATGAACCATGTAAACAAGAGGCCCTGATCTTTTTTGTGGCTCTCTTAATGAGGCCTTTTTTCTCTGGCAGTTCTGGTTAAATGGACCTGAACATGCCAAAAAAAAAAAAGTTACTTTCCACTCCACATTACCTTTGGAAATCAGATAGTAAAAGAATATATTTGCAAATATTCAAGTATAAACCAACTACATGGTCATATGCTGTTAGCATCACATTTCCTTCAGTGTTCCCACACACTTTTTCCAACCAATACATAAGAACAGCCATACTGGGTCAGATCAAAGATCCATCTAGCCCATTATGCTGTCTTCCGACAGTGGCCAATTCCAGGTGCCCCAGAGGGAATGAACAGAACAGGTAATCATCAAGTGATTCATCCCGTCACCCATTCCCAGCTTCTGGCAAAGAGGCTAAGGCAAAGATACCATCCCTGTCCATCCTGGCTAATAGCCATTGATGGACCTATCCTCCATGAACTTATCTAGTTCTTTTTTCTGAATTTCTTGTAATTATTATTTATTTTTATAGTGGTCAGAGGCCCCAAGTAGCATTGCAGTCCCATTGAGCAAGGTGCTATACAGAGACCCTGCCCCAAAGATTTACAGTCCTATGCCCCCATCTTATAGGTTGATCTACATTGGCAGGAACTTACATCCACATGGAACTCCATTGAGGTCAATAGGGCTTTGCCCAGGGGTATAGGTCTAGTTGCAGGATCTAGGCTGAAACTAAGACAAAATGCAATAAGTGGGTGAAACAATCCAAAGGAGTTGGACAGGGATGATAAAGAAGAACTGGTCACAGCTACAGGTAAAACCATCTAAAATGACTAAGATTCTGTTTATTCCTAAATAAGAGTCACATCTTATTACCTTACTCAAGAGCATAGTGCCACTGACTTCAATAGGGACAGTGTGTCAGTGAAGCAAGCAGGATTTTGCCCTTCATTTGTAGGGATAGTGTGTTAGAAACAAAACTAATATTTATTTTACCTCATGTTCAGTTCAGTCTCAGTTCATGAGCAGAGCACCTCATTCAGAAGGTTCGAATTCTCCTCTTGACACTTACCAAAGGGGCAAATTTAAAAAGAATGTACTGTACCCTCTTTTCAGAATAACTGTTTTTTAATGACCAGTGAAATAAAGTTCTCTAAAGTAAATGCATTTTAAGATCAAACTAGGATAGCTTTTTAGATCCGCTGCAATCATTCAACACCTTGCATTTATATGGCACTTCAATGTGTTGTACAGCTGCTAATGAATCAAAGCCTCACCACGGGCTCAGAAGGCTGGTCAGTGTTAACAGAACCAATTCACGGGTGCAACTGTAAACTCTGTAAAGAGAGATGAAATGTCTTGTCTAGGGTTACAAAGTCAGGAATAGAACCCTGGAGTTCCAGACTGCTCCTCCGGTCAAAACACTACGCCACGCTCTCAGGTTCTGAGTGAGCAACCACAAATGCAAACATGTATAACCATCGGCTTTATTTAGATTCCTTTATTAAGTAGTTGAAGTATTTACTGGATATGAGAAGAAAAATACTGTTCTTTGCACTCACACAACTCCTTTACAGTTCAATAACTGAGGGCAGAATTTGGCCTTCTGAATGGCACTGTTTCCTCTATTTATAGCCTTTGGGCCAGAAGCGATAGGAGTCTCCACCTATTCTTCAATATGTGGCATGGATGCAGATTAAGGGAGACTATAGACTATAATGGGTAATGGTCTGGGTCTTCACTGGCATAAAGTAAGACACAATAAACATTTTTTTCCCAAGCAATAAAGTTAAATTCCATGCTTGCAGGGAGGAAAAGAAGGAGGAGGAGAGAGAAAAATCATACGTGTGCTATTTGACTAAAAAATGCAAAAGTTATTATAATTTATTCATTAAATGCAGACTGATGTAGAGCCAGTGCCTCGGATACTACCTACAGAGAGTTAAGCTTCCAGGACTTTCCTCTCAGTGATGAACAAACAATCAGAAAAGAAAGTACGCTGAGCCCTGAAATGGGGTATATTGGTCTCACTACAGACCAGTGTCTCCTTGTAGCACTGGATGCTTCTTATCTTGGACTCTCTCACCTACTTGTGGCTAGCTGTGCATTTCTGGGTGCATTTCAGTTTAAAGTGCTGGCATTGACCTAAGCAGCCCTAAAGGTTTAGCACCTTCCTACCTGCGAGACTGTCACTTTCCCCATGACATACTGCCCAGCAGAGGTGCTCAAGCCGGATGCCCTTGGTACATGACTCATGATGGGGTACAGAGGTGATAAGAACATGGTAGAACAGTGCTCTCCTCCACCTATCTACCACTGGCATAAAGTACTTAGGGAATTTACAATGGTGGTGTAAGTAAAAGCAACCTTTAGGCTGCTCTAACTGTAGATGGGGCTAGGAATCAGGGAGTTGTAAAAAAGAGAGCACTGAGCCTCCTGGCAATACACAAGAGTCTGAAACTGTGGACACTCACTATCCAGTGCAGTCCCTACTACTGTGACAAATCCCATGGTCTTCAACAGGATTATTCATGGTAGTATGCACTATGCAAGGATCAGGCTCTGAAACTGTAAAGCTCTACCAGGCCAATTTTTCTTTTCTTGTTTCTTTCTTTCCCCTCTTCCCCCACCCCCTCCAGAAACCCAGTGAAATTTATTTGTGAGATGTCACTTACAGATTGCAAAACTCAAACCAGTGCAATATACATCGCTATATTTGCAGAGCAGGTTTTGAGTCCAAGATCCTGTCAGGGAGATTTATTCAATGATCTCCTCTAATCTCTTTGGAGATAATTATGCTTGAATGTCTCCCTGAACTTTGTGTGTTGCGAGGGCAACTCTGCAGCCGCAGAGGCACCACAAGACACTCACACTAATAGAAGCGACCCCTGGGGGTACAAGAGACTGTCAGCACCGGGCCCCCTCCTATCCATGGAGGATGTAGCTAACTGATCTGTGTTAAACAAATGGACGTGATCACAAAGCAGGCTGCACATTGTCATATTATAAAGTTTTAAAACACCGCTGCCTTTTAGTCTATGGAAGATGCTTGCTTGCTTGCCTGCCTATTTTTTTGTTTTTGTTTTAACTTAGCAAATGCTATGGTGCACACTCATTTTCAATTTTAATAGCTAAATATATGCATGCAGAAAGCATCCTAATTACTGCTTTCCTGGCAGACACAGCCATTTCCTTGGGTTCTTATAGCCATTAGTTTTCCTCACCGATTTATCCTTAGCTACTCTCTTTGCATCTTCCTTGCCTCCCCTGAGCCCTTTCCTCCTCGCTTCTCAAGACTTGTCAGCACGCCTCCAATCCCCAGGAGAGATTGAAGGCCTTGTAAAACCCACTGCGCAAACAAGCATTCCTGTTCATTTATAACATTTAGCATGCGCACTTCCACACTCATCAAAACCAAGCCTGAGCTCACTAAGTCATTTCCCTCTCCCAATTACAAATTAGTCCATTAGGCTGTCTGCAGTAGGCCCTCTGCTGCATCTTGGTAATGGCTTCTGAGATTTCCATCATAATCGTAATGGCTCCCTGCGCAGCCATGAGGGCAGATGGAGGCCGCTCGTGGGTAATGAGGTATCACGCTACCAAAGGGCACAGCTCTGGGCTCATTATTTAGTCTTGGCTGTTTTGTGAAAACAACAACAAAGGTAAAATGCTGAAGGGAACACTTTAGCATATTAAATTAACACTTCTTGAAATTTCTCTCTGTAAACATGCCATATTTTTTCTTTATGAAACATCCCATGTGTCTTTGTGCCACATACGGGATGGGGGAGGAGGGAGGGGACTAAAGATATTGCATTGGCATATTCCACAATACACTTGAGAACCCCTCGTACTGTGAGATATTGGGGGAAACTAAGGCCTGGTCTACCTACACTGGGTGGGGGGGTAACGATCTAAGATACACAACTTCAGCTACGAGAAAAGCTTTGACTTAGAATCACTTACTTTGCGTCCTCACGGCATGGGATCAACGGCCGCCGCTCCCCTGTCAACTTTGCTTCCGCCGAGCTGGAGTTCAGCAGTCGACGGGAGAGCGATTGGGGATCGATTTATCATGTCTACACTACACGCGATAAAATCGATCCCCGGCAGATCGAGTGCTACCTGCCGATCCGGGTACCCTAGGACTAGGATTTTCAAAAGGACACAGCATCCACAATTGGGCCAGATTTTCAAGAGCTCGGTATGTTGGGTTCATGTTAAGCTCTTTGGAAAATCTGGTCACAACAGTCATCATGGGAGCTACTGAGTGCAGAACACTTGTGAAAATCTAATCTTTTATTTGGGTACAGAGCCCTTGAAAACCTGGCCCCATATGCTGCAATATTCCAAGTACTAATATCCCTAAGATGTCCACATTTTTCACCATACTCCACAAATTTAATGGAGGCTCCATATGTGAAGCCCCATGGAACTAACTATGCTTAACATGACTTTGGTTTTCCATATGACTTCGGCAGCCGAGGTGCTCTAATGCGGAGTGATGGGTCTGCGCACGAGACAATGGCCCCGTCTCACCTATAAAATAATGCGGAGGGACATGGAGCCTGGCAGCTGAGTAACATATTTCAAAAGACAAGAAGGGTAAAATCAATAGCAATTAGACACTCCCCGAACATTGCTGCTCTCTTTAGATTTTGTGTATAGAATGTGCGAACTGCTGTTGATTTTCCCTCCTTCCCAGTGGCACAATACTCTTCCAGATACTGAATCCTTCTGGATCCTGGAAGTTGGTGAGAGTTTCAGCTCTGACTATGCCTAGTTGGAGGAGAAAGATGTATTCATTTTCCTGCTTAGTTTTGCAATTTGAGATGAAGAGAACTTAGGTAGGACACTAGAGAGTTCCAAATGTGGAGTTGCAATCTGGGCAGTATTTTGGGACTTAATTCTTTTGTTGGGGTTTGCTTCTTTTTCTTTTTTTTATTATTAATAGGAGGGTCACTTTAAAAAACATCCATCATTCACTTATTTAAAGAATGAATTTCCAAAAGAACAGAAGAGAAATAAACGAGCCTAGAGGTTTCAAAAGCTGCAGAGATTGGCCCAACTCTCAGCCAAAGCAAAAGCCACCAAAATCCAATCAATCCACCAATATAAGGGACAATATTTATATTACCTGGATTCTCTCTCAGCTTATAATTCCTCTTATGGCATGGGTTGCGGAGAGTGAGTTTCTAAAAATGGCAAGGGAAGAACAATCTACAAATCTGATAGGGCTCTTCCCCAAGTACGATACTGTAGTTAGGTGTTGGATCAGGTGTCACCTTTTTCCACAGCAGTGCTACCCAAAGTACAACGCTCTTCCAGGAGGTTTCCCTGACATGGTTGAAAACCTTCCCCTGTGCCCCCTTCTTAAACACCTTACCGAGACATTCATACTCCCTAAGCAGAAACACATTTAGAAAATGTTAAGATAATGACTGAACGTTCAAAAATGTGTTCCAGAAATAAAGCACTTTTTCTTTAAACCCCTCCCCCCCCCACAAAAACCCTTGATTCCCTGAGGTCCGAGGTGTGCAGTTATGAAGTTAGCAGTTGGGGTGTAATCCGATTCTGCTTTGCTGAGCAGTAAAATGTGAATTTACGAGCTGGTTTTTGTTAAATTCCGATATGGATTTTTGAAAATGAAAAGGATGGATGGGGTGGGGGGAGGGGAACGGCAGTGAGACATTTAATCAATGTCATAAAAATGTAACATTCATTGGTCTCCTAAAAAGAAATTAATAATCTGTGTAGAAGTATCATTAGGAGATAAGTGACATTTTAAGGCTTTGATTTGTAACTTGTAACAAATCTTGCTTCCACATATTTCAAACATTTTTAGTGATATCCATCTTTATTAAAACATACCAAAACCTTTTCACCTCAGCTAGAGTAGCCCATCAAGCATTTCTTTCCTGGCATAATATCCTTAAGTAAAAAGATACATCATCACACACATACTTTCAAGTAATGAAAGCAGAATGAGGCATGCTCCATACTATATTCAAATTAAATCAGGGATTTCAATACTCCCTGATTATCAGGGAGCCTTGTCTTTCACTAATAAATTTCTCCTTCATCTTAGGTGCAGGGCTTCTGAGCTCTCTCTCAACAGATCAGACATCTCACTTTTATGCAGTGGGATGGGGAGTGAGAAGGGGAAAAAAAGGAAGAAAGAATAAGGTAGCTTAGCTAGATAAATGATTGGAATTGCTACATGGAAAGGCAGATGGCAACACAAATCTAAATCGTATGCCTTGCTGAATTTAGAAGGGGGCGGGGGGAGGAGCAACAAATATACAAAGCCTGATTCTCCTCTCACTTATATCAGTTTTGCACCAAGATTTTTCCATTGATTTTAATGGAATTATCCGTGGCTTTATACCAGGTAAGTGAGAGGCAAATCAGTATAACAGATTGCAGAATTACTACTCATACAAGGAGTAGCAGCTCACCTTTCTTTTTTCTTAAACGTGCAGCAAAAGGGAATCAGGGACTTTTTTTTTTTTTGTTTAAATTAGTGAAAGGCCCATAATCAGCCGTTGCAGTTGGGAGAGTTTGTATAATTTCTGTGTGGATCCCTATTAAATAAATTCTAATTAAGCGGTTCCTTTTATTCATTACCGAGTTAGGAGAGGATGATGGCGGGGAAAAGTTGGTGAGAGTTACACTATGTATGTTCAGAACTTACAGTGATAAAAGGACAACCAGTGTTTTGTTCTTATTAATTATCTGTATTACAGTAACAGCTAGAGGGTCTAACCTGAGATCAGAGACCCACCGTGCTGGTATTCCTTCTTTCAGATGGGGGACTGAGATTTGACTATGTCTACACTACCGCGGTAAGCCGACCTACGCTATGCAACTCCAGCTACGTGAATAATGTAACTGGAGTCGACGTGCCTTAGGTTGAGGTACCGCGGGGTCTATACCGCAGGGGGTCGACAGAAGAAAATCTCCCGTTGACTTACCTTACTCCCGTCATCAGGGGCAGAGTACAGGGGTCGACTAAAGAGCGATCTGCAGTCGATTTGGCGGGTCTGTACTAGACCCACTAAATCGACCGCCGGTGGCTTGATCTCAGAGCGTCGATCCCGGCTGTAGGGTAAACCTGCCCGCAGAGAGATGACCTGCCCAAAGTTACATAGGAAGTCTGTGGCAGAGCCAGGAGCTGAATGCAGATCTTCCAAGCCCCAGTCCAGTGCCATAACCAAAATAATCATCACTCCACATATGTACAGGGCTTCAGTGTACAGGGTGAACTGTCCTTTACCTTAAAAAAATGACTAGCAAGGTCCTTCGTTTTACCATAGGGCCCGATTCTTCAGGCTATTGACCTGTGACCCCTGACCTGATCTTGGAGACCTTGGTGCATCCGATAAAGTGGCCTGTAACCCACGAAAGCTTATGCTCAAATAAATTTGTTAGTCTCTAAGGTGCCACAAGTACTCCAGTTCTTTTTGTCTAGGAACGTCTGCCTTATTATTCATATTTTATGAGAATGCAAAATGCTTAAGAAACTCTATGATACAAATAGATGAACATAAAATGTATTGCTATGACAGGCTGTGTAATGTGATTGAAGCCTATTGAGATCTTGCAGTAGGTAGTTATGGATTAGTTTATGAGTGTTATGTTAAAGGGGGTATATTTCTGACTTAGATTTAATTCATATGCTTGGAGCACTAAGAATGCTTATAGTAATTTTAAGGGAAGTTGTACTGCAAGCAGAAGAATCCAAAAAATAAGTATATTAGGCTTTGCTATAGGTATTAAGGTTTAAGAGTTAGCATGAAGCCTAGTTAAGGCCTGGTTGTTAGCATAAGATGGCAAATGTGTCTGACCTGAGGTTATGAAATTTAGCAACGTGCTTTGGGATAAACAAATAAACCTCAAAAGAACCAGTACAACGCATAGTTGCATAAATAAATGCAAAATAGTAGGTTTTTAGGTTGTTTTTGCAATAAGGTAACCATGGAGCTAACCACATTAACATATCAAAACTATTAGGTAATTAATTGACACAAATGGGAGTGTTAACTGTCAGAAGTTTAATTATGAGTAGCCAGAATATCCCATGTATTTAGCCGGAATTCCACACATGGGCAGCAGGATGGATAAGAAACCTTATCAAATATGGTCTCTGACATGTGTGGGTAGAATGGAAAAAGGCCCATAAAAGATGTGGTGATCCACCCTGTTGTTGGGCTACATCAGACTCTAGAAGACTATGTAAATTGGATCGTGACATCCCACTTATGATATACACCGCTGGCTGCTTTTTTCTATCTTCTATCTTGTTTTCCCCAATTCTCAGGAGTTTCAGTATGATAGCACTGAAAGTTGTTTTCTTATTTATATCTATCTATTGGGGAATTGCACTGGTTTATTTACATAGCTGCTGGGTTAAAGAACCTGTATTAGTGCCCTCTGCAATCTTGCACCCTATACTGATACCAGGCTTCAAGCTCTTAATCGAGTAAAGCTTCCAATTACTTTAAAGGGAATTTGTTGTTTGATGGCTGACTGCAGAATTTGGCTCTCAGTCATTACGTTTGATTTCAATGGAGTTACTCCTGACTTACACCAGCATCACTGAGAGCAAGAGTCCTCCCTATGTTTCTTTCCCTTATAAACTCAAATCTGTGCTGAATTTCTATTTGTGTCTGAGGTAATGTGATGACACTACAACTGCCAGGGAAATATCCTTTTCATGAACACCTTTAATTCTCAAGGAACCCTTTTCTGGTCCTTGCACACCATTTAAAAATAAATGTTCAACGAAAAGCAGAGACCACACCAAATATTTGGCAAATTGATCATATAAAACCCAGGGTGAGATTTTCAAAGCTGCCTGAGGGATTTGGACTCCAAGAGTTCCATTAGGAAACCCTCCGGCAGCTTTGAAAATATCAACCTTGGAGTTTGTCTATATTTAGAACTATACCACTTGTATTGGAAACATGATTTTTTTTTTTAAATCAGCTGTGTCTTTGTTCTGGCTCTGCTTTGAAGACTCAATGACAGAATAGGATTTTCTTAATTAGTTGTCTTCAGCAGTTCTGATTGGGACACACATGACCAGATCAGAAATGCAGCAGATTACCTTTCAACTATGAGCTATTCTACACTTTGATTGCAAAAGGACACACGCCTACATCAAAATGGATGTACTGCTTGTCTGTTTCGCTCATCTGCCCTTAAAGCTGTGCCATCAATAGGTATTGGAAAATAAATGTTTGATGCTTCACCCCAAATATTTCCTTAGGATTATTAATATTTTAAAACACCCTGAATTTCATTGCAATCATTTACGCTAAGAACAATCAAAGACCCCTCCCTGTGCAAAGGTTAGGTCTTTGCTCAAGCCCACAGACTTTAACCTCATAAATATTCCTAGCTATAAGATCTTATTAAGAAGGTAAGTATCCCAAGAGCATAAAACCATCAAGCTGTAAATTTTATTTAATTTCCCATGAGATTTCCTAGCCTCATACATATAATTAGAGTGCAGTATAGAGCACTTTTTTGTGTTTTGTCAATAAATCACTAGGGAACAATCAACGTTTAAGAGGACAAGCTTTAATGATTTTTCAGACCCCTAAGCAATCATGCCTGCTACAGTGGCAAGCCAGTCTTTGACTTCCTCTAACTAGAACTGTGGACAGTAATGTTAGATAGGGCCCCAAACACTTAATCCTATTAGATTCTCCAGCCCAGACAATCATGGCATGCACCCCAGGGACATATTGATTTTGATTTGGCTGACAGATAAGACCAGCCAAGCTACTGTAGGCTGCACTTTATTAAGTGTTTACAAATTAAATATCTGAAGGTCTGTAATAAGCACAACTCTGCCATACAGACAAGTGTGTATTTGCAATTACCTATGCAGCTGGACAAAAGACGACTTTTCATCTATCATCAAGAGCCCATTTTTAGAGGTTCAATAGCTCTGAGGACAATGAGTCAAAAGGGATCCCATTTTTCCTGACCCAGGAAGATGAAGGGTTCTAACATCTTGATTTCAGCACAATCTCGTGAATAACAAAAGTTTTCTCGCTGGATTTTTTTCCAGTGGCAAATTCTCTCAAGAACTTTTCTATCATGAGATTTCAGCAAGGAGTCTCATAATATGGCAGGACTCAAATTACGTAACATTCAATGAGAAACCGTCCCTTCCCTCTTTTCATCTCTACATGTTTATTATTTTAGCTCTGGAGTGGAATATTTTTAATTTCCCACCTCTCCGTTTAGGTATTTTAGACCAAAGATTTTAGAAATATTTCAATGTATAAGCCTCAAATAGTATTTAGATATTACAATGAAGGGGATGGATGGATGGACGGATAGGACAGACAGACTCTAAGTTGGCAGAAAACTGACTGCAAGGTGACTTCACCATGAATGAGGCCTTCTAAACATAAAAGGACTGGAGCTTTTGGCAGAGGTAGGCCATTCTTTCTTATGCACATCCAGTTTATTGAAACTTTTGGAAAGAGAATCCTGGTTTTTGATTCAAACAGTCAATGGATATTTTAGACCCTCTGCCTATGTTCACTGGCAAGATGCAAGCAAATAATACTTTCTTGTGCTAAGATCTACATCACGATCCAGGAAACAATCCAGCATGCATTGAACTGAATGAAAAGACTCCCACTGGTTCACTGGAGAGGGATCAGGCCCCAAAAGGAGAGCTGAAAGTTACAGAGCATGATTGTTGGTTGCCTGGCATCTTGTATAACCATTTAAACCAGTGCAAAAGTAAAGCCAAGTGGGTGTAAAGTGCTATTATTCTGAGTTGGTAGCATTTTACCATCTACTTTGCAGGAGTATAAATGACAACAAAAGCAGTGGAGAAGCAGGATCACAATACCGATCATTTCAGTGAATGGAAAATATTCTAAAAGGATAATAATAATAATTAATGGAGATATCCTATCTCCTAGAGCTGGAAGGGACCTTGAAAGGTCATTGAGTCCAGCCCCCTGCCTTCACTAGCAGGACCAAGTACTGATTTTGCCCCAGATCCCTAAGTGGCTCCCTCAAGGATTGAACTCACAACTCTGGGTTTAGCAGGCCAATGCTCAAACCACTGAGCTATCCCTCCCCCCAAACTTGATCATGACAACATAGCTGCACAATTGCTTCTGTACACCATACAACACATGGTAGTACACAGCACGGCCACTAAGCCATGGAATCAACTGAAAGGATGATATTTCTGTACCAGGAATTACTCCTATGTTCTGGAGTAGAAACCAGCTTACAAGGTGTGACTGTACACCAAAGTGCTGGAGTTTTTTATTGTGCAATTCGACAATCACACCACACTACTCTACTAAGAAGAAGTCTCCCAAGTACTTTAAATAGGTTAACGAACCAAGATTTTTATCTCTATCCTTATACAGCTTGCACAAATCTATAAATGGCTTATCTCAGGGTTACTGCGGTTATAAATTAATTATGGAAATGTCAGCCAAATCAGGTACATGCCAAAGGAGCAACAGGGAGAGCAGTGATTTACAATGGATGATTTAGATTCTGGGTGACCTGCACAAAGGGTTCACAGCCCCTGGCAGCATTCCACCCTCTCCCAGGGAATTTAACCTTGAAGAATACATTTAAAATTGTTTTTTGTATGAGTAATTGACAGTGGTTGAAGAAGTGACCTGAAGATGGGAGAGTTACTGCATCATTTTCTTCTTGTCTCCTACTTCCTTAAACCACAACTATCTCTTTTCAGCCTTTGGAAACTGAAGGGTTGGGTTATTTTTTGCATTGCGAGTTAGACCCCATTCGTGTTTCATCCCAGCAGTTCCAGACATATGACAAGTCTGAAATAAAATATGATTATTTATAAGGAAAACCTGAATCAGATGAACATTGCTTTCTGTATGCCCGCCTAGGCATCTATTGATCTTAGGTGGATACCACTATGGTATGTAAATATCTGAATCCCTGCCCTTGCAAGAAGCCCCCTTGGGTTTCATGGGGTTCTATGAAAGTTCAGGGGTCTGCCACCGTAGAGCAGATAAGATCCTAAATGCCCTATGTAACCTAAGAGCAACCCAATGCCAGAGGGCAAAGGGCTCACTGATATCTGGCAGAACTGGGCGGAGAAGAGGTGGGGCGGGGCCGGGGTAGGAAGACGCGGGGTGGGGTGGAGTGGGAGCAAGGACTGGACGGAGCCGGCAGG
This sequence comes from Chrysemys picta bellii, assembly GCF_011386835.1. Classification (NCBI taxonomy): domain Eukaryota; kingdom Metazoa; phylum Chordata; order Testudines; family Emydidae; genus Chrysemys; species Chrysemys picta. Next base: position 14,053,123 of record NC_088809.1, read on the forward strand.
GAGCACCTCCCAGCAGATTAGAAACTGAGCACCTATGTCCTGGACCCTAAACTCCCCTAGGGACAGCCCTGCTGGTCTGGATTTCACCCCAGAATGTAACAGCCTATCATTATAAGTATTTATTATTTGTATTACCATAGTGCCCAGTAGCCCCCGTCATGGGCCAGCACCCCATTGTGTTAAGTGCTGTACAGACAGAACAAAAAGACAGTCCCTGCCTCAAACTGCTAACAATCAAAAGGCAACATTCCCAGTTTTCTTCATTTGCACCTAGCTTTTTTGTTTCCTTGAAATATTTTTGTTTCCTCTTTCCCACCTCCCCATTAATCATTTGGTCTTAGGTAGGCAGATGCCATTACAGGAGGAAAAGCCAAAGAACAAAAATAAGAGGGATGACATTAACTATTTTAAGGCCACTTTGTAGGATAACATCAATCCTGGATTTAAGAAATGTGCAAAACCCAAGCACCTTCTTTTAGTCTTTGGAAAGTTACATCTAGATGAGGTTGGTGGTACATGAGTCAATCCAAAGAGAATCATTGTCATTACTAAAGTAGTAACTATGGGTGCCAGCTCTGGTTGGAGTCCTATTCTGCTAGTGAGAGAGAATGCCTGCCCGAAGAGCTTACAAACTAAATATGACCCGCTTAATAAATAGTGCAGATATTATTCCAGGTAACCCACCCCTTTTGCTCCCAGCTATGAACCATTCCTTCAACCATGAGTATTTATCATGATCCCAAACTATCAATTTGGCCTGCAATCTCGGGGTCCGTTAGGGCTCTTCGCTGCTTCTGGAGACAGAGATAGAAATGGATTGAACAAAATGCTTTCCTCCACCTACAGCTAGACTGTGCTCTATCTGATCAAATATGGACCTGCCTGCAGTCATCCATGCTTTCGTGACCTGCACGCTGGATAACTGCAACTCACTGTCCCTAGACATGAGCACACCAATTTATAAAAGTTTCAATTAATGCACATTGCAACAGCCTGCCTTCATCACCAAACCAGCCGCTGAGAGCATATCACTATGGTGCTCTCTTCATTATGCCGGCTCCCCATGTAATATCAGGTCACATTCAAAGGCTTGGGGTTCATCTTCAAGGCACTGAATGGAACTGGCCCAAGATAATTCAGAGAGTGCCTTGTTCTATGCAACAATGACCTCCACTGACAGCTGTGTCCCTCAGGAACAATGAAACTACGAACCTCAAGGGTGAAACTAATGGGAGCAGCAGAACAAGAGTTTTCTCTGCAACAGGTTATAGGCTCCGGAACTCATGATCAGAGGAGACTAGAATGTCTACCTATTTTTCTGCCTTCAGAGCAAAGTACAAAGCTCATCTTAGCTCTCCCAGAGTCAATTAAAGACAGGAACAAAGAGGATTGGAGAGAGAGAAAGAAACCTAATAAAATGAAAAACTGCCCTGAATTCCATTGGGTGAAGACGTGAGGTAATTAATCTATGAGCCGTTTGTGGCCTAATTCCCTTTGGGTGAAATTCTTCCTTTTGCCAGGGGAGCAGCTTAAAGCCTATGCATCACTTAAGCCCTCAAATAATGGCTGAAATGGAATCTAAATGGTGCAGAGGTCTTGCGCTGGCCCTCTGCATAGGGCTGAATTTCAACCATAGTGCACGCTTGCCTTTATTAGACAAAAGTTATATTGTGAAACGGAGAGTATGACACAAGAATGGCAAATATCAGTCTGTGAAATTCAGCACTGACGTGTCTGTTGTTCCCTGTTAGATGACAGCTATTTTAATGAAGAGGAGGTTTAAGGTGAATATTCATATTGTGAACATTAATGTCAAAGCCACTTTTCTCTAAGTTTTATTGGAAAATGAGGCCCATTTCGGAGTGAAAAATTCACAGTGTGTGCAAGTGTGAGAGGGTTGTAATTACCTCTTTTTATGTAATAAAATGTGAAAAGCTAAACTTTTCCAGTAGGGTAACCTTGTTTTGCAAATGTGTCTTGTGCTTCTAATGCCTACTCTATTGCATCACTCAACACCGTAAGTCACCTGCTTGTTCTGGCTAGTGTTTTACGAGTAAATGGTCAAAACTTTTCATGATTCAGCCTCTAAGCCACTGGATCTTTCTTTTGGGGGACTGTGAATCTTTAACAAAGGATTCCAAAATGTATAGGAGCCTCATAAGAGACATCAGCACCATCATATTTGCAGCTCTGGTATCAGGTTATAATTCCCAGCAGCGCCATAGCATTTGCAGACATCAGTAAGGAAGGAAGCAACATATAGTGTTATGATCAGTTTCCACAACCTCCTGCCATAGAAATGCACACTGGGTTCCAACTTGTTGCTATTCTGGCAGCTGTGTGGTTGTACACGTATGGAAACCATTTGAAGAATAAGCAGTGATGCGGGATTCAAGGAGCCTGGAACTATATATTCAGATAATTTCTCACACCTAAATTATAAAGATCTTCTCATATACCACTCCTAAAAATTTAAACTGGGTTGAAATCAGCAGACATGTCCATGGAAGGAGTGTGTGGAAACTGATCATGCTCCCCCCTTCCCAATGACCTGGTCAAAATTTGTGCTCATAAACAGAGTTGGGATTTGCTAACTATACAGCTTTGAAGCCAGGCCATTGTTTATTCAAAGCAGGCTAACAACTACTCTGGTTACATGCTGGAATTCATACAACTTTTGAAAGTGTTATATTGGTCTTGTGGAATGTGTGTGCGCGCGTGTGCAGTATATCCTAAAGACTTTTAAATATTAAGTATTTCACATAAGTCTATGGAAAATGCTTGTCTTCCCCCCCGCTCTGTTTTGGCATCAATTGCTATTCCTGGGTAATGAAAAGCAGAGAAGTACATGCTTGAATAACTAGGCCCTCTAACTGCATTAGAGGGCAAAAGATCAGATTGAGGAACAGATCATCTTAATTGCTACGGTCCCTCAAGGGGACACGTATCTTGTGTCCGACAAAGTTTGGTAGAACCTATGCATTATTTATGCCCTGATGCTTCTAGGTTCTCATCCAAAGTCTGGCAAGACTCTCATTTACTTCAATGCACTTCGGATAACAATTATGCTTACCCCTCTTTGGGGCATGCTGAATGGCTGGTATTGCTTCTGATCTGGCTGGTGCAGTGGAAAGAATGATACTGGGGCTGGAACAGTGGTTAAAGTAATTTGAAACATGAGTGAGGAGTTCTTCCTACACCAACCAAGGAGGAGCAGAAACTGTGTGGGAGCGCTACTTACCGAAGCAGGGTAAGGAAGGGCTCTCCCTTCTGCTTTCAGCACAGGAGGGTGAAGTGCATTCCTCCTATGCCCCTGGGCTTGGGTCTGATGGTCACTAACATATTTTAAAAAATCAAAAGGATTAAACATTAAATAAGGTGGTGGTTCTTGAGACTGTATTATCCAATCAGAAATGAGATACACCTCTACCCCAATATAACGCTTTCCTTGGGAGCCAAAAAATCTTACCGCGTGAAACCACGTTATATCGAACTTGCTTTGATCCACCGGAGTGCGCAGCCCCGCCCCCCGGAGCACTGCTTTACCTCGTAATATCCGAATTCGTGTTATATCGGGTCGCATTATATCGGGGTAGAGGTGTTTTTATACACGAGGGAAGGAAAACTCAGAACTGATATTTGCAAAGAAGAAAAATAAGTCTGCTTCCACTGTCCCAGACAGAATACAGCTCAACTTTTCAAACCCTGCCAGTGGCTATATGAGAATGCAGAGCAATCTGGATTGAAATGCCAGCATTCCTCTAGAATTTCCACCCTGCTCAGCCAACCTCAATTTCACAGGTAATAAAGGAAGTGTTTCAATTTTTCAATGTGCGGAGGCAGTGTCTGCAAGCAAATTATTCCATTCACCAATATAATGTTTTAACTCAGAGAGATCATCATGTTGAAAAGGCAACTGAATGAATTGCTGCAGCAGGAGGTAGCATTGTTCCTTGAAATGAGGCCTCGCTCAACAACCAGGAGGACATGGGGGAATATCTACAAGATTGTTCCTAACAGATCTACAGCCTGCATGGTAACATCACGGTTATAACAATGATTGCAGCCAACAAGCTATTCTGTTTACTTGACTTCTGTCTCTTTGGTTATCATCTCAGCACAAAAGAAATGATGACCACAGAGGTATTACCAAAGAGAACAAGTCCCAGCAGACCAACCATCAAGGCTTACTATGAAGATACAATCTATTTTCACATGCATAAACCTCATGGATTTTAGAAGATGACATCCCTTACACTCAACAGGTTCATAGGGTTTTATGCCCTATGCTCCCAAAAGCCAAAGAAAGTGCTGTGGTGCAACTAGCCAACAGTGTTATAATTAAGCAATAATAGCTTCAGCGCATGATATTTCCTGGGGATTAACATCCAACAGAGAAGGGGTTGAAGCCCCGTTAGCCATTAATTGCAAGAAATGCCCTGTGTCTAAGTCGTTATAGCTGTTGCAGGATTTGATATGGGTGCATGGTGCTCATAGGTATGTGGATTGTTATATATTTGTTTTGTGACAAAGGCCATGAGAAGTGCAGAATGCTGGACTGATCATGGGCTTATAGTCCCCAAGCCGAATATCTGGATATATACTAGTGGACAACCACAAGGTAAAAAAGCATCCAAAATTGTAACAGAAGAATGACTGTCTGGGTGTATCATACCGTACGTGGACTGGGGGATTGATTGTTCCTAGGTGTCTCAGTGTGCTGGGGGAGGGATTGTGTCTGTAGAGAGAAAGAGCAGGTGTTTCTTCTATGGGAAGGAATGCAATGGGGAAAGAAAGAAGGTGGCAGACTTGGGGGTGGGGTGGGGAGAGGTATGCCACTAGCAGCCAACCTTCCACAATTCCACTACTTTCTTGGGGAGAAAGGGACCTTCAGAAGCAACATCCGCTGGGGCAAAGCCCAGTGGCACACTCCACCTCATGTGTATCTTGTTTATTCTAAGCAGAGCTACAAATCTGTTGAGCGAGCGTTTTGTTTTGATTAAAAATTAATAGCTGCTTTTGACCCAGGTGGATTAATTTCACTTTCACCGAGCTTCAAGTTAATTGACACAAAGTACTGTCAGGTGAAAGAACCAATTAACAAACAGAAAAGAGGACTCCCCCTCTACTCTCCACCCTTCCCCCCTTTCCCTACCCAAATGTTGTTTTGACTGGAGACTTTTTAATAGATTATTTTCATATCCGCGCAATGAGATTAATTACTTGCCAAACAAACCCAGGAACAAAATTCCTGGGCCAGAGGGGGGCAAGAGGGAAGACTATCTTGTTCTGTATGTGCCTGCCATTTGTTCACAAGCTGCAGCAATGGAGCTGAGGAGGGCTTTGGAAAGGGTTCTACTCCAAGCTCTTGAGAGAGATTGACAAGGGCTGTTCTCATCAATTAACTGCCACTTCCAAGCTTATCAGTCACCAAGGTTCTGAGCGTTGTTCTGGTTTATTGCAGTTTGGCAAATGTCTTTGATAAGATCCTCTGAACATGACACCAAGGTCATTCTAATAAAGAGCTGGAGAGAATCCATTCATAGAGCATAATAATGCACCGCACAAAACAAGCAGCAACAGGCACAAACCTATCTTCCATTCTAATTTTTTATATTTAAATTGGAAGAGTTTTCTATAGCCACGTATTATGACTAGGATAGTGGGTTAGATTGGAAAGATCACATAAGTCCCTTATTTAATTCTGCTTAACTATAAGACAGCAAGGCCGTCACTAGCTGAGTTTATACACTGCTGTTCATTTTAGTGTACAATTCTGAATCTCAGTCTGGCAAAAAGGGCTGATGTTTGGCCAATGTTCCAACAGCTACACATGACCTGTGTCGGTGAAATGAAAGCATCTTCTTCAATTGAGGTTTCATCAGCACTGCCATGAAGGAACTTGAGATAAAATTTCAAAAGCTCTCACGTGACTTACACTCTCAAGTATCATTTTCAAAAGTGAGGTAGGGCCAGATTTTCAAAGCAACTTAGGCAGGCAGAGAGATGCAGACAGGTAACCAGTGGTATTTCCAGAACGGCCTGAGCAACGTAAGTGACTACTTAACCATTAGAATCAATAGGCGTTAAGTGCCTAACCTGCATAGGCACTTTTGAAAATCCCACCAAGTGCCTATTTCCATCTTTAGGCACCTAAATACCTTTTAAAATCTTGCCCTTATACGCATAAAAAAAAATCAATGTGACTTAGTTCCTAAGGCCCACATCCTCACAGCTGAAATCAATGGGAGTTAGGCACCTAAATATCTTTGAGGATCAAGGCCCTAAGTGCCTACATTTTCAAAGTGGGACTTAGGTACTTAAGATTTTTTTTTTAAAGACTTGGGGCAAAATTTTCTAATGGATGAAATTTAGTATGCAGTTTCTTAGCCAAGCACATAATTTGCACGATCCATTTGTCTGGTTTTTAATTAGGAGGGTCAAATTTGAGGCACTTTCTATGCTCTCCGTAGTCTATTCTTTCAGATTAATATTTTGAGACTATCTGTCTCCACCTCACTCCAGGAACAGGCTAGACACTTTTTGGCATTTATTTTTAAGGGAATAAATAGAAAACTCATCAGTGCAACAAATAAAGGGGAAGTTTTCCAAGACATGAAAGGGAGCCAGGTGACCAGCTCCCATTGTCTTGCAATGGCAGCTTGGTGCCTTTGAAAATTGCCCCTTAAATAAATATATGGTCAGTCAAGCCTGGTGGTCTATGGGTAGATGGGTGTGCTGCTGTGCAAAGGGAAAAGTGTATTCTGTCTCTCCAGGGTGGAGGTCTCCATTAAGTGAGGATAAAATCCATTAGTGATTGTGAGATGCTGAGATACTAAAAGGATGAGGGATAGGTAAGTATACAGACAGAAGCTTGCCCCTCACCAGGCTAAAATAGGCGTGTGCAAGGAACCGTGCTCCCCAGTCCAGGTGATGAAAGGTGGACTGACGGCATCCTTATACATCAAACCTTATACAATGGTGACAGCTCATTAACTCTCTGCTTGAAATACCTGTCACTGCACAATGAGTGTCCATGCGTTAACAGTGCATTTCCAGTGACTATATGCCAATGAAGGACTACAAACACGCCTAGATGTGTCTCATACCCAGAGAAACAAGGGACAATGAAAGGAGGAAACTGCAATTTAATTAGGTGCATATGGAGAATAAAAAGACATCTTTTTCATATTCATCTGGCCTGCCCAGCCCCTTGGGTTTATGTTAAAAGATATACAGTACTAGCTGTCCTTTCCTCTTGGGAAACAAGGAGCATAGGTAATGGAAACCAATAAAGGACTGTCATGTGTGTTACCGCAATCTGTCTACATTTAGGCAATTCCTATTATGTCCTACATCTGACCAAGGGGAAAAATTAATTGTTCAGATGAAGCCAGGTGACAGATCCTCCCCCCCATTATTTCTTCCATTCATGTCTTCACAACCAGGGAACCAATACGGAAAGCCACACAGATGCCTTTGCATGATTCTTTTTCAACTTTAATGCTCGCTGGAAATGCTTAATCTAAAGCAACAAGCTAACAAAAGATCCCTTTTTTCAAAGAGCGTCATCCACTGCCATGGAAAGCAGAATAAAAGACATTTAGGAACAGGGGTTCAAGTCACACTCTTGCTGACTTTTTACATGGATGTAGAATTATCTTCTTTCTCCTGTAAGCAAGGTACAAACCTGCAGTCCAACTAAGATTCTCCCCTCTTAACAGATATGTTTTATGACCAAGGATACAGACATAATTCTTAGTGCCTGCATTCAAATTGTAGAAATTAGGGCTCGTCAGGCCCAAATCAAAGGAACTCAGGTTCTGATTTGGAATGTAGCCACGAAGTCTGGCAATCTGACCGGAACCATGATTGTATGATAATGTAAGGCAAGAAATGATACAGTAATACTAGCCCATGTTGGAGGAGTTCCTTCCTGGAGTACAAGTCGAGGAGAGGGTCAGCCTCCCCCCCGTTATCAATGTGTCCCTTCCTTTTCAATCTCAAAATGTACATCTGCTGATAGTCTGGTCCCTTATGTGAAGAGAGTGAATTCTGTATCTGAGTGGGTAAATCAAACAGTGCTATCCAAGTAGGCGATAATGATGCATACAAAATTGGCCAATATTATTATTTAGATAGCTATCAAACTATGCTAGACGCTTTACTGACTGTAGAGGATGAGAAAGGTTATTGTAAATGCTCCTTCCCTCTCAAGTCTGGGACACCTCTTACAGAACAGGGGAAAGCATAACATTTCATAAGTGTAAAGATATTTTTGTGCACCTGAGTTTATCCCTTTACTTCAGCCCACAAATGCCAGCACTCAGATACCACAGTGATGAGCATGGTAAAAGAACCTTCAGAAATAAAATTGATTAGACAGACTAGAGATTACGGCTAAAAACAAAACAAAACAAAAAACCCAACAATTATTTAAAGGATGGCTTTGAAATGTATGCATTGCTTTCCAAGAAAAAGATACTGAATTAAAGAAATAAATCAAGGACAACTCTTATACAGTTACATTTGCTAACAGTTAGCTCCACAATAATTTCCTTATACTTAGAAAAGGAAATGAATGGGAGTTTCAGATATGACTTATCTAACTCAGCAAACAATGACTTTTTTGTACCCACTCTAACTGCCTGGTGATATGTGGAAAGAAAATGACTTCTGCGGGAGAAAACAAAAGAGACCAGATACAAAGACAAAACAAAGACAATCTCTTTGGGGGCAAGGAATCTCAATCTGAACAAGCAACAGTGAGGCCATATCCAGCACCTGAAGTGCTGATCTATCATGTCCTGGTAAGAGAAAGGCCTAGCCAAACACTGAGTAAGGGCCAGAGAGAAGGCAAAGTCTCCTGGCCAGTACCACCCAGGAGAAAATGAACATGACAGAGAAAGACTGCACTAGGAGAAGCCACAGGACTGCAACAGAATGTAGAAAACTGACTTGCACTAGCTCTGATCAAGCGAGTGGGTTAAAAATAGAGTGTAGTACACAGCATGGGTGGCGGAATGGGCTAGCTGCCCCAGTACTTACCTGTCCAAGACCACAGGCACATACTTGGGGCAACTAGCCCATCCCGCTGCTGTGGCTACACCCTATTTTTAAGCATGCTAGCGTTATTAGAGCCACCACAAGTATATCTCCTCAAGCTGGGCATCACACTCCCAGCTCCAAGTGTAGACATACCCAGAGATGACCTTGAAGCCTATCCAAGGCCCGGCTCCACTGAGACTGTTTAGCAACGTGGCATCTGGTAACAGAAATTGCCCTAAGGGACACCAAAGCAGCGAATAGAAAACTTTGTTTGTTTTGCAGCTTGAGGTTTGCAGAGAATTTGTGGCTAAGGCAGGATTTGGAATGATTGCTTGACACAGAGATATAAAAGACACTTAGAGAAGGGTTTTCAAAAGAGTGCTCTACAGGCCTAACTCTGCTCCCAATTAATCCAGTGAAAAAACTCTCATTAATTTCAATGTGTGCAAAGTTAGGCCAATACTGAGCACGTCTGAAAATATCACCCTTATTGTACTGCAATAATTTCAATAGATGGATCTAAGTGAAAATTTACATTCATAGTCTAACAAAACCAACCATATTTTTATATAACTTTTTCTATGGGAGAAATTCCTAATTTTACATTCACTGAACACACATTACATAAAAGAAAGAAGGAGATGAGATGATGCCTATTATGGGTTTTATAAGGATTTGCAGTTGTCTCTAGGAGGAGAATTCTTTGGGTCTTTGTGAACATGACTGTGGTTTGAGAAAAAAAAAATCACGATGGAATCTGAGTCCTTATAGTTAATGAACACAGCTGGTAAGTATGTTGTGTCTTCAATTGAATACTAGCTTTCCTACTTTTCTATTTCCTATTTACTTTACCTTATTAGAAATTTATCTTACAGTCCTGAAGGCTGCAAACAGTGAAATGAACTTAAGAGGGTATATTGAGCACCATGATATCAGTGTGTTTGGTTCTTTGAGATTTGTTGCGATAGCAGGCGGGTGTTTTTGTGTTTGTGAAGTCTCTGCAAGCAGCAGGGAGATAAGCATGGTGAGAAATCTGGACCTGAAGGTGAAAGAAAGTTTGGCCAGATCTCATAATCATAATCTACCAGTTAGGCTGGATCTCAACTGGAACTTAAATTTAAATTTTAAATTTTAATTTTGTTGAATTATTCACCATACTCAATGAAATCCAGAAAACGTCAGTGCACTATAGTTATCTTTAAAAAAAGCAAGGTATATATTTTAAAAAACCTTCAGTTAAATATAAAAGTCTGCTTCTAAAGAATCTATGGCCAGCTTAATTCTTGGTGTTACAATTATATGAAATACTAATCTGATTATTCATTGCCTGAAATCCCTTTGTGTTGGTATCTCCTGAGTAAGAGGTCATATAAAAAAAACTCACTGAAGACTTTAAATTAGAATCTGAACACAACTGCTAAGAAATCTCATTGTGTTGAGCTACTGTGGTTAGGTGGAGGTAAAACTATCTGGTGTGACACAGAGAAGTTGGTAATGACCCAGAACTTCATGGAATGCAAACTAGAAGTCAAAATTAATTAGCTTATTTATCTGACCAACTGAGTTGTTTCAGTGGCCAAATTCCAATGTGGATAATTATACTAACTAAATTCACTGCCCAGTTTCAGTTGGATACAGTAGTCTCTCTCAAAATGTATTGTAATGTTATTGTGCACAGAGATAGCGACACTTCAATAGCGGGTGAAGTAACTCCTTTCTGTCAGTCTTAATCTTACAGACCTTACTGAGGCAGAACTTCAATGAGAGTTTTACCTGAATAGGCAGGCTGAGGTCTGTAGTTAATGAAGGGCTTTCTGGATGAAAGGCACTTCTAAAACATAAAATACTAATAAGTAAACTTCACCTTTCATGCCCATGGATTGTATTTTGCTTTGGCTTCCTTTTATATTTCAACTGCTTTATCTTTAATAAAAAAACAACCAACCAACCAACACAAAAAACAAACAAACAAAAAAACCCAACAACAACAAAAGCTCTTGCTACCATTGTGGGAATTCTTGGCAAACATAAAAGAACAAGATCAAATCTACAAAGTCACTTCTCGCACCTGGAAACAGATCAGCATGCATGCCATTTTAAAGGGCCACTTCCTGTTAAGAAAAAGGTAATAGATCCTAGTAACAAAGCCATGCTTGCTTTTTTTTTGGGGGGGGGGGGGGAGGAGGAGGGCGGGAAGAAAGCCAGGAAGCTTAAAGAAAAAGCTTGAATTCTGAAAATATAATAGTCAAGGGACTCAGCTTAAAGAAAAGATTTCGTCTATCAACTAACAAGAGGCCGGGGTCACAAAGTAGGGTATTCTTTATACTTGAGAAAGCATGCTAAAAGTCTTAAAAATGTACAAGGAAACCTTGGCTAGAATGTTCCTAGCAGGTAATAGAGGTTGCGGCTTCAAGGGGGCTTATCATTTTTTCTGACATTCTGACAGAAATGTGTAATATAGAAGTTTACCAGTGTGGGCAGGTTAAATTATACGAGGCAGGAGAAATCATTTCAATGTGAATTGAAGCGTTACTCTTGGCCGCTTCTAACTCTGACTTGTCATTCTCCCTATTTTCCAGAGCCTCACAGCCTTTAAAAGAAAAGCTGCATTTTAAAAGAGGATGCTGGGTAATGGGTGCCTTCGGTTCCACCATTTGGTATTTACCAAGAAAAGCTCTTGAATATGCCACTTGAATGCATTTCAGTTCTTCTTCATTATTGAATCTTGTTGTCACAATATTTTTCTCTCTTTAATATTCTTACTGGGTGTGGCAAACTCTAAATTAATCCAGCTATGGTCTGGGAAGCTCGGGTATGGAAGGTTTCAACCCAACCATAGTGAATTTATACACCAGAGTAAACCTGGAAATATCCTTACAAATAAAAGTGGACTTGTCTTATTTTTTCTGTCTTTCCTATTACAGAGAAAATGTGCCCTTTAATTAGAGAATCTCCCATCTCCCATTTCCATTGGTAAAATTCAGATCAGCTCAATAAACCCCTCCCAATGTGCTTTTCAGGAAAGTATCATACAGCCCAGCACTAATGCGCTGCCTGTCCCAAGTTGCTTTCCTGCTTCATAGCTTAAACCACTCTGGGTTTCTCATTCTCCTAGAATTATGCAATCCAACCTATGGCACAACAAAGACGTGAAATAGCATGATATCTGAATTCAGAAACTCAGGACCTGTAGAGAGACTGGGGTTATACTAGCTCTTGAACTGGCCTATTTATTGTCTGAAAGGTAAAGATGGGGAATGAAAGGGAGAAAAGAAGATGTGTCAGAACTGAATGAGAATCAGAGCCCTGGAAGAGAAGGGCTTTGTGGCCCTGGAAAGGAAACGAGAATCTGAATGGGGAAGGGACAGTAGAGCTGCAGGAAGAGCGTGAAAGGAGTTGAGCTGGATGTATATAGATAAGAACATTTCCTCTCAGATGCAACACCATGGTTCACTGAAGTCAATGGAGCTATGCCAAATTATATCAGCTGGGGATCCAGCCCTGTATTCAAATTCGATGAGTTTATACTGCCATCTTTGAAAGGCATTTATGGCTTTTTTCCTGCCTTAAGTATTCTTTCCAATGACTGTAGGTAGAGTCACTCTTATTTCCATTTGGTTTAAGGAATCTGGCTGCTTGGGTGTCATTTAACACTTAACAATAAGTGGACATTAATTAATGTTAAATTACAATTGAATTTCTCCTGAATTATATAGGACATCTGCATTAGTAGCCAGCGAGTTCATTCTGATTAATGTTATCACAGCAAGTGGCACAGGAATCTATAATGATTTGACAAAGCTGCTAACTGAAAGCTCTTTCGTAAGATTTCCCTTTAACAAAAACAAGCATAAAATGTACTTAAAGGTACACATTAATTTAAATAAATATTTTATTACCATCCATATAAATCACATATAGAGAAGAGTTTGTCATGTTTAAGACACCATCTGAGAAAAGCATTCGGTGTTAAAACGGTCACTCCATTCCCAGATTCTTCTCATTGCACCAGTGTGTTGAATCAGATACTGGGCTGGACTCTGATATCATTTACATGATTTTGTATGTGGAGTAAATGCATTGACTTCAGCAGAGTTACTCCTGATTATCACCATTGTAACGGAGATCAGGCAGATTCAGGCCCTCTGTCTGTTCCTGCACACTGTACGTGCACTACTGGGGCACACCTGAGCTAGTGAGACTGACTAGTGAGAACTCTGAATTTCCCGAGTTTTGTTACAATTGTCATTATTTTAAACAGGATTTTTTTGGTTAAGGATTGAGGTAAGGAACAGGAATTAGTTGAAAAAAAAAATTGTGAATAAGGTACTGGACCACGAGTCAGAACATCGCAATTCTATTCCCAGATCTGTCACTGACCTGCTAAGTGACCTTGAGCATGTCACTTCATTTCCCTGTGCTTCTATTTCCTCCCTTACTCTTTGTATGTCTTATTTATTTATACCAGGGGCAGGGACTGTCTCCCACCTCATGTTATACCGTGCTTAGCACGAAAGGGACCTGGTCTTGGTTGGGGCTCATAGTGCTAGTGTAATAAAACAACAGCTTTCCCTCAAGCTCCTGGCACTGGCCACTGTTGGCAGACAGGATACTGGGCTAAATGGACCTTTGGTCTGACCCAGTATGGCCGTTCCTATGTTCTTAAAATAATATAATAAATAACGAATAATATAATACTAAATAAATAATAGTAAAAATATAATCATCGGCTTGTTAGGATGAATGAGAGTCTTTCCTCTGGAACCTTATTATTACATTGTAAATAACAGAGTCCCTACCACAGAAATTATATTCAGTGAAGTCAGACCGGTTACTGCTCTTAGTCCAGAAGAGAGACAAACATACTGTATTTCTAGTATGGAAGTCAGAATGAACCCACTGATGATTCAGTGCAGTTTAGATGGCATGCAATGCAGTCCATCCTTGGGGATCAACACTTCAGGACTGTTCAAATCGTAATGGGAGTACACCAAGCCCTTTTATTAATGCTATGTTGGTCTAAGAAAAATATGACCGTATTCTGGATTGAAAAAAACAGCCTGACTTGGTAACCGTGTTGTGAATCCTAAGCACCAAGCTCTTTCTACTCAAATCTTATTGTCCTCGTCCCCTCGCTGCTTTACTATGCTGTATTTATACTATCATTCAAGTGACCACGATAACATAACAAAGAGAAGCTATTGTATACGTGAAGTGATAATATTTTGAACTTTGAGTTCTTCAGATGTGAGGAGATCTAAAGTGCTTTACCAACAAATAGCTGAACCACTCACTACCTGTAAGGGAGACATGAATTGCCACATACCAACTTTGCAGAGGGATAAATATGAGAGGACACATGGTCCAGTGATTAGGGCATTAATTTGGTAGTTGGGAGACCTGTGTTCAATTCCCTGCTCAGCCATGGACTTCCTGTGTGACCTTAGGCAACTCTTTGTCTGTGCCTCTGTAAAATGGGGTGATAGAATGCAAGTGCCTCACAGGGATTTGTGTAGATAAATACATTAAACATTTTGAGGTGCTCAGATACCACTTTAATGGGGCCGTATAAGTTTCTAAGATAGACAGACAAACGGAGGTAGAAAGACGTTAAGTGACTTTTGAAGATTACGTAGTGAATCAACAACAGAGCTGGGAATACAGCCCCTGACTCCCTGTTCTAACCAGTAAACAACATTTCTACCCCTTTGCTATTTTTCAAGATTTCATTACAAACAAAACAGAAAACTGGCCTCAGCACAAATCAAATGCCTGTAAAACATCAAGCTTCCCGAATAAAGCCATTTTAGATTTAGATACAAACACACTTAAAAACTGCCCTGTCCCCACCCCAGTCTTTGACTGAGAAATTGTACTCAAAGGACAGCTCAGAGCAAATGAACGCAGCCATGTATTAAACCCCTTAAATATACCGTGTTATTAATGGAAACCTCAATTCAACCAGAATGCACTGCCAATGTGAACATGTTGGGAAATTCCATTCTGAAAATGCTGCATGCCGTCTGTCTGTCCTTAAAACAGCCTCTTCATCGGAGACCTGCTGTATAATACTCACAGCTATATTGCCACTAATCCTCTGGTTTCTCTAAAATCTGCTAAATGTTTCTGCACATGTTCGCAGTATGCTGCATATTCAGCATTCAGAGTCCATTCATAACCATGCATTAACTACTGAGTAACCTGGCTTCCCTGCATGTAAGGAATTTGATATCACAAATAAGTCACCATAAATTCTACAGGATTAAATAAGTTATTGGATCTTCCAGCACAACTGATTTCTACAAATGATACCCTGGAAAATTACATTATCGCTCTATGATTTGGTTCAATCTGATTGCTACAGCTAATTTAATAATGTAACCCAATTAGGATGCTTTTGTTATGAATGAACAACCTTGCTTAATATAGTCTAACTGTCCAGAATTAACCTAGATATGTTCCCGGGAGGACATGGGAATTCTGGAAATGTAGGGGTGCATTTTAAGAGAGGGCACCACTAGGAATTAGACAATCATATATGGAGATTTCAAAGGCCCAAAGGGAAGTTTGGTGCCCAACACCCATTGAACGTCAATATCAAGTGTGCAAAGAAGCCTCTGTAATACTTAACATAGATATAAACCCAGATTTTCAAAAGAGCTCAGAGTCAGGTTTTCAAGAGCTCAATACCCCACAACTGGGGCCAGATTTTCAAAACATTTCTGCTCCCCATTTAGGCACCGAAATAAGTGCTCAGCTCCTAGCCACTCCCCTTGTGACAAAGATGGCCAATTTATAGCACCCAGTGTTCTCAGCTCTTGAAAAATCTGGTCAGTTATTTTGGTGTCTAAATGGAAACCTGGCCCCAGTAACAGGTGCTTTATGAGACTGGGGTGGAGGGATACCAATTTATACCAATTGAGGAGATGTTTCAGAATCTTTACTTCCTTTTACTTGTGACTTTTTAAAATGCACTCATTACTGGGGCATTGGAGTGTTTTAAACACTTGAACTAATTTATTCCCAAAACACCTCTGTGTCAGGTAGGTCACTAGAGGTCCTGGGTTGCAGCCCTATGTTTAGTCCACTAGACTAACCTACCCTACAATTTTAGCAATGATTGCTCTACTGGGCCCCAGGCAAAGAGGCTACCAGAGAAAGGAGTCAGAGATTCAGCCAGGGAGATAGGTCTATGGGGACTGAGAGGGAAACAGTGGAGGAAGGAGGGTCAATTCAACTGAATAAGGGTTAGAAGGTATTCTCCAAATCTGCTACAGTTTGACAGATGGCTTAAAGTTCAGAATGATTCTTATTTTGCTGGTACCTGTTGGCCCAACATTAATTCAAGCCGTATGTTCCTCTCTTAACTTCCGCACTGCTTTGGGGATTTCTGGAATCTGAGATATACAGTAGCTGTATTTTACCACTTCCAAATCCACAATGCCCTTATTAGTGCTGAGCCAGATGGAGAGAAATATGCAGAAAACCAAGTAATACTTGAAGGAATCTCAATCTCTCTCTCTCTCTCTCTCTCAATTTGTTGGTGCATGAATTTAATTTCCTGTCTCCTTGTTTTTAACCTGTCCATGGATATGTTTGTGAGAAATCTGAGAGGGTTACATGTGTTATGGGTCTCCATATGAAGTAATTACTATAACTTCGATAGGTTTTTTTTTTTCTTCCTTAAGAAATTTCTCACCTTCTCATTTCTCTAACCCAAAATACTTTTTCTTCTTTTCAAGTAAATATAAAAACAGACATTCACAAAGGGGGAACGTGTTTATAATATATGATTTTGTTATACAAAATAGATGCTAGACAATAGCATATAGTGAATATAAATGTAATAGCTGAATAATACACAGTATATAGACTTTACAGATAAATATTCCAGAAATTTCATGGATCCAAATGTGCCCGTGCTCCAAAACTTGCACCTTGGGCTTATCTCTCTTTTTGTAGAAAGAAAGAGAGAAACCCAAGCTGCAAATTTTGGATAGAGATTTGAAATCCCTTCCTCATATTTGGAGATGTTGGGATCTATATAGCTTCTGGAATGCATATTTAGGTATCTATCTACGGTGTTTGTGTGTATTTAGAGGTCTATATTTGTGTGTTTACATAGGGGGTATATTTCTCTCTCTCTGTGTACACAAACACACACACACCCCTATATATACACACAAATATAGACCTCTAGATACATACATCTGTATGTGTGCCCACACACATAATCTATCTTAATTTATACAATATAAATTGTGTTTATTCCACAATAACTACACTTCTTCAGTGGTTGGGTCTCAGACAATTGGAAGCATGTGATTTAAAATTACCACTACATTTTAAATCAAACTCTCTGAGGATAATTACTTCCCAAAGATTAGATCCATATTTTTGTGTTATTTTTCTTTACAATCTTGAATTATTTAATCAGAGGCCAGAAGAAAAAGACTATGATATTCCTTCGCAACCGAACAGTGAAAGATCAGTAGGTGCGGAATCCTAGCCCCTACTGCTGTCACTGTACTGAACTATCATGGTCAAAAAAGGGCTTTGTTAGACATATGAGAGAAAGAAATAGGACTAAAATGGAAGCAAGCAAACATACATTTCCTTTTAAATATCCTTCTATTTATACAGTAAGATCCCTGATCTGGGACTATGTCTTCTGCTTGTGCAGTGCTGAGCACAATGTCCGCTATTAACCAGTAATTAGGATGATGATATAATTTTTTTTAATGGACCCAAAGGCTATAATCCATGCTCAAGCAAAACTCCCTCAATGGAAGTTTTGCCTGAGTAAACACTGCAGGATTTAGTGCAGGGAACATATCATACCTGAACAAAATATCACGCTCTGTAGACCAGCCCCAGTGTCAGAGAGTGGCCTTAGAGGAAACTGCAAAAACTTTAGAGTGTACCTACTGGGCAATCCTTTACCATGCAAGGATGAACATTCAGAGATATTTCTTGTCTCCAGCCAGTGGTGAGTTTACATGGCAAAGCATAAGTGATGATAACCATTTTCATTTTTATCCTATCTTACTATCATACAAATACTGTACTTAAATCACATACTGGTATTTAATCCTTTAAAAAAAACACCACCACCACCTCTTACTTTTATCATCCTGGGAACATTTACAGGAAATAAGCAAGTGCATTGAAGAGAACCATCACCAGGCGTGCAAATATACAGTACTTACTTACCAGGTGTAAAACTTAACATTTGTCTATTTCAGCTCACATTACTGCAGATATTGGGTACTGCTGTGGCTTAAAAGGGAGAGGGAGCATTCCTCTCTCTCTATCTCCCGCCTGCACACACATGCCCATGCACACCACAAGGAGGCAGAAATAGGGCTGCAGAAAGAGCATCTTGAAGCATACATTACTTCATATGCTTTGAAACATGGTTTTAAAAAATATATATGTTGAGCTTCATATCTCTTGTGGATCTCTTTTGTACACATCTTTCTCCGTATCTATATCTGTTACATCTATAACTAGAATGTCTATAATATTAACACATTAATATCAATGGGGACATAAAGAGATGCACATGCCACAGATAATATACATATTTATTTCAGGGCATATGAAGTACAAAATATTCTAGGATACTATACCAGGACAGTGGCAAACTAGACATATTACTCATATGAAAATTGTAAAATTACATAAAAACAGACACATATACACATATACATGGGTGGACACATATAACATATGCATATAACATACATAATACACATTATGTGTGCATTATACATATATCTAAAGCATATAATATGCACATGCACAATATATTATAATATAACTTGTGCACATATCTATTTTATGTGATACATGTTAAGATGTCATATGCACATACATAATATAGAGACACATCTATTGTTTTTCAGTTTATTTTTAGTCATACAGTTTTCATATAACTAGTGTTTCCATATCTACATCTAGGTGCATGCAACTTACAGAGCATATATAATATTTTAAAATATTAATAAATATAATATTTTTAAACTACATGTTTCTGAACACTTAAAGCTTATTCCAGGATAAGTTTTCTGTGACGCCCATGCCAACCTCCTTGTGTTTAGCTCTTGATTGTTTACTCAACTGACAGAAAACGGCCTAAAGCCCTGGGGAGAGCAAAACCTGTTTGGGCCATTGACATTGAGTATCCTTGGTGCAGGAAGTCAGGACCTTAGAGGTATCCATCATTATGCCTGCCTGAAGCACAGGCTGGAGCCAAGGAACTTGCCTGAGAAGCTAGTAAAATTTTAATGCACTCTGTAGTGCGGTCATGTCATACTCAGTTATGGCAAATAATCCCAGATGCCTGCAGAGGTAAAATGGAGCTGTAATGTGCTTGCCTCCTAACCCGAGCTGACAGCAATGATGTACGACTACCATTAGCGGAAAATATCACTTCAACTAACCCATGATCCAGCTCCGCTAAGGGTCATATTATCCATGAGGAACAAATTACACTCCCAAAGTAAATACAAATTTCCTACATGAAATGGGTACAAAAAAGAGGGAGAGAGGATGGGTGTGATACGTTACCTATGATGACGTGCTACCAAGTGACAAAGATGATAAAGGACAGGAGAAATCACTGGCTAACAGAGCAGTGTGGCAAAATCAGCCCAGAAAGTACCTACTCAAGCCTGTAAACACCATCTTCTCTCCTTAGTGGCAAATCTTTTAACATGAACACGCTTAGCTCCGATTTTATTACCACTCTAGCTGTAGGGACCCACTATGTGCCACATCAAATGAATAAAAAGGATCCTTATCTTGCCTCCTAATGGGCCTTAAACAGTAAGAAATACATTGTGATTGCATGAGCATTGCTAGCGCATAACGTCTGGGGGATTGCTCACCCTAGGGGCAAGTTTCAGGTGAGGAATTTTTCCACAGTTATAAAGGACAACACCTATATGTATACTCAGCATAAATCTCTTTGATGGGAAACATCACAGCTTTGCGGCAAGAGTCACAGAATACTATCCCACCCCTATCTGAAATAAAGCATGCTATGAGATAGGACATTACCATTCAATAACAAGGAAGTGCCCCGTAGTACTTAGAATGGGGTTCTGTTGGTGGTTCTGCCACTGGCTAACCCTGTGACCTTGGGCAAGTCATACAGGGCCTGATTGTCAAAAGTGCTCAGTACCCACAATCAGAACCCGATTTTCAAGAGCTCAGTTCTCACTTAGGTACTAAAGTAAGTGGCCACATTTTCAGACGTTACCAAGTTGGGTCATGATCTCTAGGGGTACCGCTAAACAGCGAAAACAACCCAGTGGAAGTGAGTCCCAGAGCCGGGGTTAACTGACTTGGGCTTGTTGCTATGGGGCTAAAAAGAGCAGCGTAGACATTCGTACTTGGGTTGGAGCTCAGGTTCTGAAACCTGGCCAGGGTCTCAGAGCCCAGACTCCAGTCCGAGCAGGAATGTCTACATTGCTCTTTTTAGCCCCATCACGTGAACCCGTGAGCCCATGCTCTGACACTAGCTACCTTGTTTTGTTTTTTTGTGCTGTGTGGACATACCCTACGTTACTTTAACAGGCCTGTTTAATACCAAGTATTTTTCAGTCACTTATCACTTAGTCCCTGATTTTCTCCTACCACAGCAAAATCTGTGATTTGAGGGGAGGACAACTTCACCAGGATTCCCTCATGGAGCTCCCTATCAGGGGATAGCTTTGTTTCCTCACAAAAAAAGGCCGTGCGAGCTATCCCCACACCGGTGGGTGCTCAGAGAATCATAGGGGACCAGCGTGGTCCACATCAAAAGTCTTCACCAGCTGTGACCCCCACCACCAGTCCATGGCAGCGTAACTCAACTGGCTCTGCACTACCAGCAAATCCCTTATCTACAGCTGCACCTTTGATCTCCATGGTGGGGAGGGACACCCTGGAACACGGATACCACCTGAGTCTATACTATATTTCTGAGGATTTCCTGCTGGGCTGGAGGTGTGATAATGTGCATTCCCCCACACCCATTTCTCCCATTAGCCAGCCCAGCTGCCACACAAGTGCATCTGGATCTGCAGGGTAGGTCGGTGAAAGGAAGGCAGCTGATACCCTCTTGCTTGTAATAAGGGAAAGACCCAGGTGCAGAGAATTCCTTCCATGCATAGACTTAGGGGGCATCATTATTATGTATTATTTACATTCCAGTAGCACTTAAAGGCCCAAATTGAGATGGGGCCCTTAGGTCCATACGTATAGTAAGAGAAGCATAGATGCTATGGTAATGGTGGCCATATAAGTGCAATCGAGCAATAGATCTTCAGTCAAGTGCTACACTCAGAAAGCTTCATTTTTATTTTATTTTTTTTTGCTAGAGGGAAAAAAACAGCTCAACCTCCATTTGGTTTCTAAGTCTCCCGCTATAGCTGGCAAAAATTTAGCAACTGCCAACCTGAGGATGAAAGAGAATATCCCTCTTTTATGAATGCGGCTATCTGTAATGTACAAGATGGGTGTAATGCTATTTCAACACTATTTAATCCGTTTGTAATGGTGCTTTTGTTACTGGCAACAGCTCCTGCATAAGGAAGCCAAGTGCCAAGCAGTTAATTAGCTTGGTCTTTATTTATTTATTTAAAGCAGCCTTTTTTTTTTTTTTATTAAAGCAAGATTGAGTTCCTGTGTTCTATCCATTTCCAAGAGAAGGAGGAACAACACAGAGGATCAGCATCATGGATGGGCAAATCCTAGGGTCAGAGGTGAGAATGGATTTAGTTAGGATCAGGGAGGTGACTGGTAGCCAAGCTCAGGTCCGGAGGATGGTTTTGTGGGGAAAGGGAAGTTGGCCCATTATGGAGTCAGGGAACTTGCCACAACGTTTGGTTAGGATGGGAATTTATTATGGGGCACTGCAGGTTTCAGTGTGGGCCCATTCCGATAACCGTAACCTACTTTTGATGCGTATTACCACCCTGATCTCTTGGATCTGTAACACTGGGCTAGGAATTTTGTAAGACTCTCGGGAGATTTCCAGTTGGGCCAGAAATAACTCTAAAAGCAGAACTTCTGGTTGTGCTGAATCACGGCACTTCCATGCACAACAAGGAAGTGCAGAGGTGTATGAAAATGAAACACGAGGAAATCAAGTTATTCTCTGAATCTCAGTAAAGATACCATTTGAGGCAAAGTTTCAGACCGTTTCTTACCTCCAACTGATTCTCCATTCCTATCTAAATACTATTATAGACAAAGAGACAGAGGCTGAGAGGGGGAGAGAAAGGGACAATAGTAATAAGAAATCTATATTATTTTAGAACTCTATACTATACAGTAGGTTTCATTAAAATAAGCAGCTTGTACTCTGCATTCAACTTTATCAGGTATTCTCTGTTCTGCACTTAGAATAGGGAATACTGCAAATATGGAACATTTAATTACCAAATGTAGTAACAGATTACATCTCTTTCTCTCTAAAGCCTGCAAACAAGAAAATTTAGCAGCGGCACCTTCAAAATATACTATATACACACACATACTACGCAGATATTTTACACAATTTTATATATGTAATTTAAAAGTATATCTAGTATGTATATGATGGATCATGCTATGATTTATCATCTCTCACACCATACTCATGTGCACAGCTGTTTTATAAGTAATCAAATGTGTTAGCTTTATCATTAAAAACATTCTGACATAAAAATAACATTCTGCAAAGGATTTTTCACAGCTCCTATGGTGCCTACAATGGGGCTCTAGAGAGAAATACTGAAGTCTGACAAGTAAAGCACCAATGCAAGAGTAGGCTACATAAGGTACATAAAAGCATTCAATCCTGAATTGGCCATGGAGTAGATCCTTTTATTTTACTCTTTTCTTGATCCTCTGTATTTCACTTTCCACAGGGGGATTATACACATTTAGCTGATATTTTTCGTTGGACAGGTAAACCCCTTTCCCACCCACCACCCACCCACCCTATACAAGATCCATACTGAATCCTCATTTAAATCAATGGAAACACTCGCCCGGTCTTCACTGAACCTGGGATCATAACCACCATGGGCAATCAGCAAGATTTGGAATTACCTGCCCCATACAGAATTCAGGTTAGCAGGATTCAGGAACAGCAACCTAAAACAACTTGGTTATCGCTGGGCTATGTAGAGAATTAAATTGTTAGTTATGGTGATTTTCATTTATTGGGCATCTCACATTTTCCATACACAACTTAGATAAAAATCCTGTAGATGCAGACCTTTTCCTTCCAAAGTCTAGCTTAGGTAACATGTTATACTCTGCAATGAAAGCCCCCATTGCCAATGAGATGATTTCCCAAGTCAGGTCTGAGTCAAAAATGTTAAAAGGACCTCAAATATGGCCCTTAGATTCTAAAGCAGTCCAATTAAATACAGTGGTTGTGAGGAGAGTAATAGAGAAGGTAGAAAAAACAGTAGTTTGGTCCTTAGCTTAGTGTCTCTAAGCCATTAACACATCTGTTCATCAACCAGAATACTCCCTTTATTTACAGAAAATGAATTAATTTGCACTGATCGCTTTTCCTCTATTAATTACCATGTGTATAATTTTAAAAATTAAATCTTGATATCAGAGGAAAACACAGTTGATCTTAAATATGTCATCGTGCAATAGCTTGCCCTTATTTTAGATCACCAGCTTTGGAGATCTGCACAGACTAAGACTGACAGGCCTTTTAATGGGGAAAATCCAGGAGTCTCATGAGATCCATGCTTTTTTGGTTCAATAAGAATCCTCAGTGGTATTTGCTGAAGAGATCCCTGGACATTAAGCGACATCAACTGCCATTTCTTTAAGCATTAGTGATTCAGATTTTGATGTGAATCCTCTAAACCAATGCGTGCACACGCACACAACCCACTCTCAAAGATTTATAATCGGAGAACAGACAGCACACTTAGAGTGCTGTGGTCTGAGACCTCATGTATCACAAGGAGCCAAGGAGAATATATATATCTGTGGGGAGACTATACAGTCCAGAAACTTGTGGTTTAAAAGTAAGACACAGACACAAGCCTTAGCCACAGCAACATATTTTTCCTATTGAATATCCTTGTTTCTTCTCCCAGAGAAACTCCTGGACTAAACGCCTCATACTAGGGCAGATACAGACAGAGAAAGTGACTCTAGTTTCTGGCAGCTTCCAGTTAAAAGCTGCGGTGGGAGAATTGGAGGCACAGCCATCACCTAATAGAGATCAAACTTCATCACAGCTAGATATATCTCAAATTGGGAAAGAGGATACCGATAGCCTAAGGTACAGCACTTCTTCTCTACCACCAGACTTTATTCTCCCCAGCCTGATGGGTATCTGCCTCCCATTCCCCCTATTCTTCCCTGGGCTCATTTTCTTCACTGTGGTATTTGTGGCCATGTTTGAGTTCGCCAGCCTTTAAACTTCCTTCACTCCATCGTACAGTAAGCACTATACTGACCTGCTATTTTTGACTCTAACACAGGCTCATGGGGCCTCTTTATACTAGCACACTAAGTCATTGCTCCCACCCCCCCCCACCCCCACCACACACACACACATCATCTCTACGCGCCAGAGGGCACAAATTTCTCATAAGCAATAGAGACCAGCATGGATCTGCCCCAAGAACTCCAAAGTGAAACAAAATCATCTCCCCCTAACGTTTCTGATTGGCCAATGCTGGATCCATGCTACAGAGCATGAGCTTTTGTAATGGAAGACTGCACTCCCATTGAGAGGCAATTTCCTACCTTGACTCACATGCCTTCTCACGGAAACGTTAACTTGTGTTGGGAGTAGGATAGTTGTAGACTCATCAGAATGCATTAAAGTAGGGCCACCCAGGGCTGATTTGACAATTATTGCACAACAACGGCAACTCCGTGTCTCAAAGCTGACATCCGTGCTCTTCCAGTGGGTACAAGAGGTTTGGTTCAAGGCTCTAATGCTACAAGGTGCTAAGTGCCCTCAATGCCCAGTGTCATCCATGAGAACTGAAGCTGCTAGCTCCACCCAGGAGATGGTCAGCACATTGCAGGGGCAGGCCCTTACGAAGTACCCTCTGTTGTCCCTGCATGTTTTCTCATAGAAATTTTTGGTCTTAAAAAAAAAAGAAATATTTTATTTTAAACGAGGATTCAAAAATCTTCAGGGGTCCTATTGAAAGAGATCTAAAAGATCCTGCCTGTCTGAAGGAAGGAAGTTTCTACTTGTCAGTTAAACAAAGGAATAATGCACAGCCTCCTTTATAGTGTGTACTTTACCTGTCATCCAGCAGCCCATTATCATGTCACGGCAGAGTGCACTTTTCTACAGGTCACTTTGTTTAAAATGACATGGATAATGCACATGTCAGCGAGCTGACAGTCCTCACCGTCCTTCAGAGATAAAAACCGCAAGACAAGCGCCTGTTCTTATCTGGGGTACATGCCTTGGTCTATCATCTAAGTCAGACAGAACATGATTTCTCCAGAGAGCACTTTTTTCATTTCCTGATTTTAAGGAAATCAAATAAGCACCATTTGTCTTCATCTGAATATGCTTGACCTGCTCAAATGATGATGTCTTGCATTTTATAACAGGCTACATATGCTGAATTCAAATTAACAGCAGAACAAGGCCCTTAGATCTCTGCCTAGGCTGCCAGTGTAGGCTCGAAAAATACACCAGCTTTAGCAGCTTTCTCTCAGAATTGGGTCTGAGCTGCACAATTCAGAGCTGGGTTTGGTTCTGGGATCTGAACTGCCTCAGTCACCAGGGACATTTGGATCTGAGCTTAATCTCATCCCTTTGACCAGGCATCAATTGTCAAGTTCAGACCCGGGTTTGGATTTCAAACTTTCTCTGCAGCAATCCTGGGACATTCAGTGAGAGGGGCCATTTTGGGCCCCTCTCCAGTATTGTAATGAAGAAATATCCCTTAATTGTCAATACCCAGGTCCCTGAAAGCTGCCCAGTTTGCCTTTATACACAAAACTGCTGGGAGAGCAAAGCATCAGGAAAACTGGCAGAGGTTAGCTCTGCAACTATAGGAGTGGAAGGAAAATACATTTATGGTGCTAGATGCCATAAATATAGGTACCATGCTCAGTTTATCATCTTCCCCCACATAAGGAATATTCTGAAAATGAACCATCACTATATTGGGTGGAATTTAATAATAATGCATTAGAAGTTCATATCTAAAGATGCAGGTTAATAGTCTGTGTAAAAAACCCCCAACAAAACCACACATCTCTGTTGTCATTCTCTGATTTACTCCAGTGATTAGTCTTCCTATGGAGGGGAAATCACTAATGGAGTCAAATGCCGCAAACTAAAGTAAATAGTATGTCTTAACATAGTTAACAAATGATTATGAAAACCACAGAAGAAACAAATCCTGTTTGGGAAGTTATCAAAAGCTGAGGGCCAAAGAGTTGGCAGTTGAAGGCACAGGGAGAGTTTTTTTCCTTTTCTTCCTCCTATACAAAGACATCACTGATTAACTTTACCGAATTTGAGCCCTTGCAGTCTGTTGTTTCCTTGTGCATTTCACAACATGCTTAGATTCTTTTCTGATGTGTCAGTGGAGATACACAATGGTGTCATTGTAAAGCACATCATCATCTTCCTTCTTCTTGGTCTACCTGGAGTCAGTTCATAGAACTAGTCACTGTCCTCTAAATAATGTGAGGGAGCCACATGGAGCAGACATCCCCACATTCTTCCCCAAATGTACCCAGCAAAGAAAAGAAGAGGAGAAAGCAGTTAAACTGACAAAGAAAAAGGTTTGGGGTCATCCCTTAAGGCCCGTCACACACATAAGAGTCGCAGAATTCAACCTAGAAATGACATTTTAAAACCTTTTTTCTCCATTATGATCATTTGTTTTGACAGGCAAGAATGTTATACAGAGGTTTGTTCACATCAAAGGAAAAAAATCAGACATATGAAAATACATTGATGCAAATACTACAGTTCTTAGCATCATGAACAACAATAACTTTATCAATTGGTGCTTCCCTAACATTTTTAACAGCACAACTACTTCCTCCCGCACACACCCCGTCCCAAGATTCTTAGGGTGGGATCATTAGCCCTTTACAAAGAAAATCTATTGATCTGCCTAGGGCCCAGCTTCCAAACGTTGTTTCAATGGAGGCACTCTCAAAAATAAATGTATGAACCCGTAGAGCTGGCAGAACCTTGCATGTGCACATGCAAACCAGACAACAGTGTGGATAAACGACCATTTAAAAGAGCAAATATGGATCTTTGCAAATATGTCCCCATGCATTCATGACATGTTCGCGTTTCCAAAAGGTAAACGCAGCTATGCAAAGGGCCAGTGGTCAAAGCAGTGTTCATAAGCTACACACACAAATTACGTTACCAATATGTTTCAGAATGGGTGGTGGAGCCTCTAATTCATAGTCTAGAAAAGTTTTTCCTAAAGCATCTGTTCCAAAACCCATTGAAGTCAATGAGAGTCTTCCCACTGACTACAGTGGGCTTTGGATCAGGTCCTAAAACAAAATGTGTATAAACAACTGAAAAATAGAAGTGAATCCAACAAGACATTCTCTGTGCCCATAATGACATTGAACAGAACAGGTTGCAAGTGCTCCCCAGCTTACCTTCTCTTCTTGATCACTGTCACTGTCACACTGAAATGGAAAAAAAAGAAAAATAAACATGGATAAGAGAAACCTTTCCAAAACAAAACAAAACAGAGATAAAAGATATGACCAAAGCTCTCAAAATGAGTGAAACACACACAGTCCATTAGGCTGCAACTTTAATTCCTTTGGAAAGAAACACTTACTATATAACCGGAATTCCTCCCCCCCAACCCTTGCAAAAAGCATTTGTAGTTAAAGACACCATACTTGTAGTTTTGTTTCTATTACAATACTACCATGATTCAACAAAGTCATTTGGAATATATGCCCTAGTCGCCCCGTCAGGCTAATTTACATTCAAGGAAGCTGGTCTTGCATCAGGACAGTTAGAAGCTAAAATTAAATCACAGGGAGGAAAAAATATTAGCTACTTCCTTTGATGAAAAGTAGGTATCGCGCTGCCTCCCAACAGATCAGCTGCAAAGGTTTTGTCAATGGCAGGACATGGAAACAGTTTAGACAACACTTGTTTGTCCTAGAAGATACACATGACAAGTCTACCATTTTACTCCATTATTACTGTAGATGGCTCGCTTGGGTGCCATTGCTCACAGATGATTCACTGAAAAATTCAGATGACTCAAGACAAATCAAAATGGAACTGAGAACATGTTGTATCAAAGCTCTATTCAGTGAGATGTTCTGGACTCCTAAACTGGGACTGATGATGACATGTAAACACTTGTACTGTACATTGCTGATTACCGCACTGGTGTCTATCTTGCAAAACATCTCTTTCGGTTGTTCCAGTTTTAAATACCACAAATAATACCACAGCTAGAAATGGGTGAACCTCAAGTGGTGAATCGGTATGGAAAAGAAAGCAGAAGTTCAAATCTTACCTGAACTATTGATTTTCTTAGCGTCAGTAAAGATAGGGACATGGGAATTGGCTTATCAACTCAGACCACTGGTCCAGTATCCTGTCTCAGAGTGGCTAGTAGCAGATGTTTCAAAGGAAAGAGTAAGACTGCCACAATGGACAATTATACAATACCATACCTATGGGGAAAGCTTCTTCCTAACCCAGGCAGGAAGCCAATGGGAGTTAGGCACCAAAATATCTTTAAGGATCTGGGCCTTAGTGCTCAGTTTATGCCCTGAATCATGAGGAGTTACATTCATTATACATTTTTCCTAACTAATGTAACTGTAAAAGTTTTTGTCTTCACTGCTTTAGATTTCTCCTAATTCTTTTCCGGGAGAGAGTAAATGGGAGCACCTGCTTTACTTTCTCTGCACCACTCTACTCACTACCAAGCTATGGCTCAGAATTATTCACAGATATTATCTGGCAAATAATTTCAAATAATGGATAAATTAGAGAAAACTGCCATCTGCCTGCAGATAATTCCCAAATAGGAACAGAGGTGAAATTCATTGAACAAATTATTCATTAAAAATGATTTATCTAACTCTAGTTTGCACCTGGCTACTTTGGTGACTGGAATAATATTAAAAAAAAGATCAGATCAGGTAGATGAGAGACAGTCTTATATCAGAACTTAACCTCAAACAAAGAGCAAGGTAGGATTTGTTTGTTTGGTGTGCATGCCGTGCGTGTGTGTGTGCGCGCACGCATGTGTGTTTATGTTACTGACAAAAGTAACATTTGACATTTTTTATACTAGAGAGGGGGACATATACTAGGAGACAGCAAATTATGTTTTTTCCCTTTCAACTTGCGCCCATCCGGAGACTTTGATCCTGCAATCACTTATGCACATAAGAAGTTCCACTGAGTTCCATCTTTACACTATCCCTTGTGTAAAGTTATCCAGATATGCCCTAGGTTCGCCTATATGCCAAAACATACAGCATTTTTCATCAGTGCATATCAGAGCACATTACAAAGTAGGTATCATTATCCGCATTTTACAGTGGAGACACTGAGGCACAGAGAAAGGAGCAGGGAGGGGGAAATGATTTAGCCAAGATCACTCAACTAGCCAGAGTTGAGGATAGAATCTAACCATTGGCCCACACTGCCTCCTTCTCCACTATTATTTTCAGTGTCATAAACCAAAAGGAGCAAGCACAACAATGGATGTTGTGAATTGACAACAGCAACAAATTGTTTTACATGCCTCCCCTTCTTTTGGAGTTTAAGGGATTTCTCCCCGGTTCACAGGTGTGCTGACGGATTGTTTTTGGTTTTTTTTTTTTTTTTTTTCCAGGGAGGGGGAAGGAGAACACCTGGTAGGAAGGTTTTTTCCTCCCCGCCTCCAATCTCTTACAACTTCAAGTTGGCAAAGTAATCAATGACCTCTGAATTTCCCAGCACAACGTTTACCTACATTCCAGAGATGCTGCAGAGAAAGCTCGGGGAATAACATCCGTAGGAACGGTTATTTCCATCAAAGCGTTAAGCCTCCTGCCTTACGACAGTCCAGTTCTAATTTCAAGGTCCGCTTAGTTCTGCATCAAATAATTACGGCTATACCCAGAAGCACCTCGTCTCCAGAGTTAAACATATGGCGAAGGACTGAGACCTACTGGTGTCCATTATGGAAGCAACGCGGGTGCCAAGCTGATTAAAAATGCTCAGGCTCCCTTCACAACATGCCTGGCGACTGACAGCTTCGCGATTTGGCCACTCACTCTGTCTGCCAAAAAAGCCTCTGCTGTGCTGGGGCCCACATGGCGCTCTGAGAAAACAGTTCCATTCCTGGTATTAAATTCCCATACTGACCCGAGGACTTTGCCGTGAGCTCAGCAGGCGCGCACCAGCCAATTTACAGCTCCATCCTCAAGAGCCCTGAGTGCCAGCCTCTGGCGGAGACGAATGATGGTCAAACCCCTACAGCTCATAAATTATGCAAAGGCAATAAATGCACTCAGCAAACAGCTCCTAACGTTTGCCTAGCCTGGCT
The DNA here is from genome assembly GCF_011386835.1 of Chrysemys picta bellii. Classification (NCBI taxonomy): domain Eukaryota; kingdom Metazoa; phylum Chordata; order Testudines; family Emydidae; genus Chrysemys; species Chrysemys picta. Next base: position 14,083,719 of record NC_088809.1, read on the forward strand.
CCTAATACACTTCATAAAATGCCAGGAGTCCTGCATACACAAGGCATCTATTTCACTCATAAAGAGGTTTTGTTGAGAAGGAGCAAGGGAAAGAGACCCACAGTCCTGTAGAGCTGTTTCAATAGCTGAATGTTATGGGCAGCTTTATGAAAGAAAGGGAGGAAAAAAAGGGTGGGAGATGGAAGAGGATTTACATGCTGTGTTGAGTTTACATTTTCATTTAACACGTATGTGTTCCTGGCCCAGAGTGTGCTGCATTGTAATGCTAAATGGGCTTCTCCTTGAGGATAAAAGATACAGGATCCCCCACCTTTCATGAAAAAGAACGGAGCCATTTATTTGCATAGAAACATTGAACAAGACATTAAGAGGAGGAAGAATAGGTTTGTTGCTATGGCTCAGAACTGGAAGTTGGGGCAACTGTACTCTCTTCTTGGATCTGAACACGATCAGTGCGCTGTTGGGTAAGTCGTTTAGGCCCACATTTTCAAAGGTGGTCAAAGGATTTGCATGTTTCCATTTCTGGTGCCTTTTTCCAGAGATTCTAAAGTACCCGCAGTTCCCATTTACTTCAGCCGGAGCTGCACACGCTCAGAAGCTCTGAAAAGCAAACCTTGAATATCTATAGTTAATCACCTCCTAAAATTGGTGGCCACTTTTGAAAACTTAGGGCTAAATTTGGCAATGCCTCAATTTTTTTCGTTGGTAAAATGAGGATAAAAATATCTGCCTACTTCACAAGGGTATAGTGAAACTAAAACGCATTAATGTTTGTTAAATGCTTGGGATTTTCAGACAGAAGGCACAAGAGAAATGCAGAAAAATAGTGGAAATAGAAGAATTGTATAACCTTGATTTCAGCTCACCATATTATACAGTCATTAGCAGCTTGAGACCTGTTTCAGTTACCTAGGAAGGGATCACTGCATTAATCATCAAGTTCATGCTAACTCACTGTGTTACACAGAGACGACTAATGACCTGCCAATACTTCCTTTGCATAGCCTTATCTTCTGACACCTATAACACAACTGTCAAGAGGTGCTCCAGAAGGAAGTCTTACCTGATGAGACAAATTCTACTCTCAGTCACGTGGGTGAAATCAAAGGGCTTTCACAGGTGCGAGGGAGAGCAAATAAGATTCTCAGCCAAATATTAAAGATATCAAATACCAATTTGGATTTTTGTTGTTGATATAGGAGTGGACAGTTAATGGAGTATAACAACTTGATGTTTCATCTCCACGAACCTCTAATTCAAAAATGGCTTTGTTCTTTCAACCAGTGCTTTTGGAAGTGGTGTTTTGTGTGTGTGTGTGTGTGTGTGTGTGTGTGTGTGTGTGTGTGTGTATGTATATATATTATATATATATGCCTATGCAACACAATATATAACTAAAATATTGTGTTGCATAGACATCAGACTTTGAACCAGTTTACTATAGTCAGTAAACTTCCAACAAAGAACTTCATACACGCGTTTGCTGTAGATGAACTATGCCCTTGTGCACAGAACCAGCACAAAACTTGTACACCACGCAAGTCCCTATTCTGGAACTTAAGCAAAGCCATTTGCACAGGGGCAAATTACACTTTGTGCACATACTACATGGGCAGAAGCGGCGCCAGGGTTTTTGGTGCCCTAGGCGGGGGTCCTTCCGTGCTCCCGGTTGTCGGCGGCAATTCTGCAGTGGGGGGATCCTTCCGCGCTCCTGGTCTTTGGGGCACTTCGGTGGCGAAGGACCCGCCACAGAATTGCCGTCGAAGACCTGGAGCGCAGGACCCCCCGCTGCCAAATTGCTGCCGAGGGCGGCAAAATGCTGCCCCCCCCATATCCTGGCACCCTAGGCAACCACCTAGGTCGCCTAAATGGAAGCGCCGTCCCTGTACATGGGGATAATTTACAGATTCCAGTCTTATGCATATTGTGCATCTCAATAACCTGAGCCCAACGCATGTGCTGCATTCAAATAATCTTCAGATTTGGGCCCCAACACATACAGTAATTCAGAGCTATCATGGCCTGCTTTTCAGAGGGGTTGAGCAACCACCGCTCTCATTGGGCCTCGCTGAATGTTGCGGGTGCTCAGCACCTCCGAAAAGCAGGCCAATGAGCCCGCTGGCATATATTACAATTGAACGATCCACAGCTCTTTTCCCTGATTCTCATGCGTGCGTTGCTTCCTGTGCATGCACTGAACACAAGGTATGGCTGCTGGCACCTAGGACCAGATTTTCCAAAGAGCTCATGGCCACATTTTTAAGTGCTCAGCACCAACAACTGGGCCAAATAATTAAACAAAAACCAAAAAGCCCAAATCAAACCAAACCAAACCCAACACAACGCTCGGGCACCTAAATATGAACCAGATTTTCAAAAGTGATCAGCCCCTATGATGACACTTACGGCCAGATTTTCAAATAAACACAACACACAATATGGTGAGTTCTTCTGAATAATTTAGCTCTTTGGGCCCCTCAAAGAAAGCAGCGTTGGAAGTGATTAATGTCTTCACAGTCTCGTGCTGGGTAGGCGGGACCCTGTTACAATGTTCACAGAGGAACTACAGGTCTCCAAACCAGCCCTAAGACAAGTGTCAGAGAGACAGGATACTGTGCTAGATGGACTGTTGGCCCGTCCCAGAATGGCTGTTCTTCTGGTCTTTAGGATGTGCCAATCTCACTCCTTCAACGTTCAACTCCACTCACCTGTGAGCAAACGGAGCTTTATTTCTATCAACATGTTGTATTTATTTGTGATGCATAATGTTGTATTTATTTGAAAATGCACGTTCACTCCTGATTTCTATATAATACAGAGCACATTATCAACACTTCTCAAAACTACAGTAGGAATATCATCAGACCAGCATCAGCTTGTTCAAAATGGGCACCTTTATTATGTGGCCTCACAGTCCCCATGTCAAGGGACTAGTATTCAAACCTCATTTTGCAGTACTTCTGCAACTACACACTGAGACCAACAGCATACATGAACAGCTCTACAATACGAATTGCATCTTGGTAACCCATGAACCTGCGTTTATATGCATGCACTGCTGCCACCGCTGCAAATCTGTGTTTCTAGAAGCCTTCTGATGTGAGGAAGCAACATCCAGTTTGCAAGAGTTCTGAACTGACAAAAAAACAACAACGTATTGTTCCCCTTTGTGTTCCAGGCAACCCTTTAAAAAACCTTATTAGGATAGCTCAGGATCATAAGATACGCTGCTTTCCATCTCTCCTTGTTGCTGCATAAATAGAATTACAGATCCAGTTAATTCATCTGCTCCAACAAGTGAGAGTATGTACCTGAAAAATAGAAAAGTTCTCTGTCTCAATGTTGGGGTTTAATTCTTGTTGTTGCGTTTGAAGAGGAAAGGCTAGAAAGGCTAGAAAGCTGAGAGTTGGTTCAAAGAAGGTAGCACGGCCCTAGCTGTGGAGAGTCAAGGTTAAAACCTCCCCCAGTTCCTGCACAGTGAAAGCTGTCCCAATTCCACTTTTCAGAAATCAGTCATCCTACCATGTTATAACTATGATTTGGGCCCATTTTAATAGCTTGAGAGAGCTTGTGCAAATCAAGCTGAGTAAAGGTCTGAGCCGTCTCACCAGCTCATTCAGGCTGAAGCCCCACTATGGAATTCTATGTACCTCGCTGATTGAATACACTCTTGTGCAGAAAGTGGCAGTCACTGAATATATCATGTACCATGACACCGATGAGGGCATTGCTCTACGTTTCCCGCCATGGACTTTGCTGGAACAGCTATTTTGTATCTTGAATCCATTTATCATTGCCACCAAACAAATTAGCACCATTGAGGTACCTGCGCTGAGCAAAGTGATGCTACTCAACTGTCTGCTGAAAAGAAATCTGAAGAAAATGAGGGAAAACCCAGGCCTCAGCCATGCTCACACCAGAGGTGAAAGTGGGCCGGTACGGCGTGCCGGTAAGAAGTGGCCGCTGGTATGGTATTTGCTGCCCCTTTTGACCCCCCCCCAGGGCCGCTGAGGGGGAGGAGGGAGAGGAGGGGGAAGAGGGGCAGCTGCCCCGGGGCCTGGCTGCCACCCCCGCTACCTCAGCAGCGGCCGGATCCCCGGGCGGCGTAGGCTGGGTAGTGCGGAAGGGCTGGCTGCGGGAGGCTGACACCCAGTCCCGCTCCTTCCATCTGAGGTCCTGCCACTTCCAGGGGCCCGGAGCCGGGTCCCTGTATCAGTAAGATTTTTATATTACTTTCACCACTAGCTCACACTGACATTAGCAATATTCTTGTCCATCTATCCACCAGTGACAAACTGTGAGCCTCAGGAAAGGGCAGAGGGATTATATTTTAGCTATACACTTAGACCTCTGCTTCCAAGAAAAACATCTTCGAGATGAAAGGAGACACAGACAGAATACATAGGCAATTTTCTAATTGATGCAACAGAGACAACGAGACTCATGAAGAAGCCAAGGGTGAGCTTTGACTTTCTTTCCTGTCTCTGGCTTTACCTGCAAGGAGCATTCAGCATGGTACTCCTGGCCGTAGAATCTTAGATGTAGTTAACTGCAAATTAGTTCATGTCACATTCTCCAAAGCAATTAACATCAATTCCTTGTAAAGTCTGTCTTTAAGGTACAGGTGGGCTGAGGAGGTTTAGGGTTTGTTTTTGCAAAACTAACATCATGGGTTATTCAGCTGTAGGTTCTGTTTTATCCAAACCACCAAAGTTTGAACAAGGAATTCCAATGTCGGCCTCTTATCTGGGTTCTATTTTATCAAAACCATCTCTGTGCTGATGAAAGGTACCATTTTTGGAATTCAAAATTATTTTGGCCCCTTCGGAAAAAATGGTTGAAAACCTAGGACCATAAGCTTCAACCATAAGCTGTTTGAAGTCCTCTCACCCACCACTAGTTGAAAAATGACACAATTAATTGCTCTTTCTAGCTTCTCAAGAGTTGTGCACAACAATTAAGTCTGATCAGCAGTCTAAATAAAACAATGACAGTTTGAAGATCAAAGCCAAAACATCCAAATAAAGTTTATTATTGTCCACAAAAAAGAAAACAAATAAACTAGGTCAATCTTTGCGCATATGTGTGTATGTGTACATGCGTGTCATCATCATCACCACGCATTGGTCATTGGGGCATCATCACTGATGAGCAATCAACCAATTGTCTCCATCCCTGAGTGCTTGAGTCTCTGCGAAGTCCATTCCTGTCCACTCTTTTATGTTGTCAGTCCATTTCTTCTTCTGTCTACCTCTTCTTCTCTTCCCCTGTACTGTCCCTTGGAGGATGATCTTGGATAGGCCAGATGATCTTGTTATATGGCCATACCACTTCAGCTTGTGGTTCTTCATGGTCGTCAGGAGGTCTTAATATGACCCAGGGCATTGGGTGATGATGTTGCGGACCTCTTCATTAGTGACGTGGTCGAAGTAGGAGATGCCCAAGATTTTACTGAAGTATCTCATCTCTACCATCTGTATTTTCCATTCAAGTTCTGCCGTCCACGTCCATGTCTTGCATTCATACAGAAAAATGGAGGAGATGACCATTGCATGCAGCAGTTTGAATTTGGATTCCAGGGAGGTGATCTTATTCCTCCAAATTGGCTTAACTTTGCCACTGCTGCTGCTGTTTGTGCAGTTCTTGCCAGAATTTCTGCCTTTGATCCTTCATCAGTGATGATTGCCCCCAAATACTTGAACTGTTTCACTATGTCCAGTTCTTGTCCACTGACAGTGCTATGTGAGCGGATCCTGTCACGTTTGTGTGTCATCAGCTTGGTTTTCTCTGCACATGTTATATTTTCCGGAGGTTTCATCCAATCATTTCACAAGGTTGGTAAGTTCATCTTTGCTGCCTGCCAGGCCGTCAATGTCATCAGTGAACTGAAGATTTCAGATTTTTCGTCCCCCAATGCTGACTGAGGTAGATGTTACAATGGAGATCCACTTAAGCCCTGTTTTGATTCCAGGATCACTTTGCTCTACTTTGAAGGCTAAAGCAGAATTTAAGTGGTGGACAGGCTTTCTTATGGCCATCCGCACAGGGGTGAATTTCACCCGAAGAGAACAGGAATGATCTATAGCTAGATGGTTCCTTTAGGCACAGCACTGAGTAAGGGGTGATGTATAAAAGGCACACCACCCCCGATACACCCTCTGAGGCACCATATTTTCTTTGCTATCCTTTTGTTTCAGAGGGATCGGGAGAAAGAGGGAGTTATTGCAGAAAGAGTGCCGTTTACTTTTCCCCTTAACTGTCTCCCACCAGGGCTACCCTTTGTCGCATTTCTCCCAATGATGCTTAGGGCCTGATCCAACTCCCTCTGAAGTAAATGGAAAGACTCCCATTGACTTCAGTGAAAGATTAATTGGCCCTTAGAGAAGTCATATCCAACAAGTAAAGATGGCACAAAGAATTCAGGGTGGCACTTCCCAAGGAGCCTGCATGAGTCAGGCCCCCAAATCCCACTGGTCACCCAAGAGGAGCTGGCACCTAGCTCCCACAATCCATTTTGAAAATTCCAACCTCATAAGCCATTCTGATGCAATAACTTCCTTGTCCCGGTTCACCAAGTCACCATCATGTCCCTAAATAAAAATTACTCCATATTATTCCATTCTCTGGTGCTCCCACTACATCTTTGCTTCTTTATGACGGTCTTTTAGACGGAAAGCACTTTGGAGCAGGGACTGTCTTTATTTTGCATCCCTCTATAGTGATGAGCACTCTTTCAGTGTTTAACGAACCAGTAACAACAATAAGATGCATCAATACTCTAAGAATAGGTTAACCACAAAGAATTGAACTAATCACTGTCAATTGCAGTCAGTGCCTAATAGTGATCTAGCCAGAAGGGTCCCTTTTTCATCCATCCCAAACTTAGACCAATGGTTCTGTCTAGCATTTGATTCTTCCATATGCTGTACAGGCTAATGAAAGCAAGCTGTGCTGATGGACAAAAAGCAAAGCACGTTATGGGTTAAAATAATACAAGAGTCTATTTTTTCCACTGTGTTGTGATCCATAAAAATCACCCTGAGCCCTTCCTCTTTCTTCTCTGCCTGTGAAGCCAATTGCTTTGATTGCAGTGATATGAGCTTGCTGAAATGACTTGCCCTTGCTTGTGAAGCAAATGGAACATGCTAATAGAACTTATCGCATTACCCGATGCAAAAGTGCCATAGCTCATTACTTTAAGATAAAAGGATATCATTGCAGACGGGAAGCAGAATTGACTTTCTGAGGCCCGACTTGATGATGATTTAATCAACTGCTCTCTTTCACTTCTCATCTCTGTGCCTGTCGGTTTCACAGGTGCTGTTAAATGAGACACTCAGAAAGTGAGCGCAGGGAAAGAAATTGCTGTCATTACTTTTCAAGAAAGGAGGTATGCAAATTTTCGACAGAAAGATTGCGTTCATAATGGGCCTGGTAAAATACAAGGATCATGCTTGACAGGTGAGGGCAAGTCATTTGTACATCCTTAAAGTGAAGCAACCATCCTCATTTAAAAACTGTGCTCGATAAAAGAAACTACAAATGAAAGCCATGTGGCAGCTGGGAAGCAGCAACCAAACCCTTGAAGGCATCTCTATTGCAGGTCTGGCTTCAGTACCAGCCTGTGGTCTTCTCAGATACACTCTTTCCTAATTGTCAGTTGGCCAAATTTAGACCTCAGAGACTCACATGGAACTCCCACTGAATAATAGCTAACTGTTAGCCCTGCACACTTAGCCTGGGACCTGAGAATCAAGATGGGTTCTTTCTTTCTTCATCATCATCACTAGTAGTATTTGCAAGAGAAAGAAACAAATAAACCAAAACCCCAAGTCAAGAAAGAGCTAAGGCTGAGACTACATATTAGTAACCTGATGGTCAAAAAGCATTGTTGTAATGGTGAAATTACCCTAAAAACCAAACATTACAATCCCAGGAGACTTAGAATTAAGGTTTCACTTAAAAGAAATCCAAATACATTAAGATATGGAAATACAGTTAAGAAACTCTAATAACCTTAACTCTGCCCTGTACTGATAGAATTCAGTAACTGTCTGACTCATTAGTGTTTGTGATCTCAGATAAGATTGAATTGATTTTTAATGGACAGTTGACCCTCATAATAGCTAGAGCACAATGGCCAGTTTAGAGAGTGGTGTTTTGTACTTCCGGAATAGCACAAAGCAGCCAATGTGTACTAGTGAACTTGGTCCTTAATTGATTGTCATCTTATTGATTACGAGTGTTCTATTCTATTCTCTATAAGTTCTTGTATGACCAGGGCCGGCGCAACCCATTAGGTGATAACATTTGGGGGGCGGCGACTGCGGCGGCCGGATCTTCGGCCGCCCCGGTCATCGGCGGTATTTCGGGGGCGGGACCTTCTGCCGCCTAGGGCGGCAAAAAAGCTGGTGGCGCTCCTGTGTACGATGCTCATCACCATAGCATCTGGAAGTTTTCCAGTAGTGCATTAAGGAAGGTGACTAAATCTGTCACGTGTTTGTTCTCTCATCCTCTCAACAGGGAGAGAAACATGTGCAGGGAGAGTCTTGTTTTGGAAAAAAAATTAATATACACCAGTGTTGCTCTGTGTTTAAGTTAGAGAAGGCAAACAAATGTGCCTTGCACTTAGAGCGGAAGGTGGTGAGGTTTGTGATGGTCCTTAGTTCCTCGGGGAGTTCTCGACAGTCTTGGGGCAATCCCTAGCTCACTTTTTCTCTCTTAACTGCACTGGTCACAGGAAAAAGGGGCATTAAAAGTAATAATTTTATCCTTAAAGTCAGCAGCTAGGACTAGACACACAAAGAGAGCAGCTCTTGTGGATAAGATGCCATTTTTACATATAGTCCCTATTCAGAGAACTACATTACACATTTTTGATTGTATTCATTAGGATATTCTAAGTATAGGAAATAATATGATACAGTGGTATATTTTTTAAATGGTGCCTACTCTATTTTTTCCATAAATAGAGACTAGCTGTTAGATTAGCTAGTCAGAGGCATGGTCGCTGTCTGTGTAAGGTTCTCTCAGTAGGGTTAAAGCATATTGTTATTCTATTTTCTACAGCCAACTTTAGTTCCTAAACAGATACTTCGCTGACTTTAAGTGTCCTGATCTTAGCTCCTTGGAAGATGAACTAGAAAACTGTGCGCATATAAGGACTGAAATAAAAGGCAGAGGAGATTAAAATAAATAAAAAGATACAAAAGCAAAGATTATAAATTACACACACTCCAATAATGGTTTATAGATCTGGGATGGCTGTTGAGCTGTTCCAATACTTTCAAGCGGTGAAAATAAGAAAAAACTCATTACAAAACATCAAACTATTATTGGTTTCAATGAGGTTCTTAACCATGTAAGGGTTTATCCAGGGGAATTCTAGCCAATCACAATTAACCATTTGTCTGGAGACTCCACCATGAAAGGATTATGGATACAATGCTTGCCATTTTGCCTTTGATAATGACATAAGATGGTCACACAGTAAACACTGTGATGCCTAGATTTGACAGGGAATAACTAGGGAATACTGAGGCCATGGTGACTTGTTAAAAAGACAACTAAAAAGATTGCAGCCACTCTAGGTCAATGCTCTACTTGGGAACTTCTTGCCTGACTCTCTGATAGAATTTGTTGAAGCTAATCATTCAGCTAATTTTAAGTATTTATTTTCTAAAATGCTAAAGTGCATTCTGAGTAACGGAGCTAGTCATGTGCTATTAGTTGAATTATGTAGTCAGTGAAAAATGCCTTTACTTACCTAATACATGACTTGATATTTCCCCCACATAATTTTATTAACTACCTACAAAGCTAGCCATATGCTATTGGTCCAGTAATACGTTGGAGTCATCGAAAGACTGCAATAGGGGTTGAGAGGCAGTGTGGCCTTTTAGGGAGGGCACTGGAGTAGTAGTCAAGCAACCTGACTCTGCCACAGACCTATGGCATGACTTCAGGCAAGTCATTCCACCTCTCTGTGCCACTGCTTCCCCCTTCCACTTTCAACTTCTGACTCTCTCTCTTCGGGAGAGGGGTTGTCTCGCTATTTGTTTGTACTGTGATTGGCACAATGGAGCCTTGACCTCAGTTGGGGCTTTTTGGTGCTATGCAATACTTTTACATAATAATACAAAAGAAAAAGAAAAGGAAGGACGCAATAGATTTGGATCAGGTCCTTGATGAACAATGCATTATTCAACCAATAATTTTATCTCATCCTCGACCAGCTCAATGGAAGCATCTAAAGCAAAATATATTTCAGTCTAAAATTGCTTCTATTATAGACTCCAGAAAACAACAACAAATAAAAAATAAACAAAGTAAAAGCTTAATGAGAGACCACAGTGGGTGTCTGCCATAACAGGCTGTAGCAACTCTGAGAACAAAATGGGTGCTGAGCTTCACATCCAGGGAGAGTTATTTGACTTCTAAGACCTAATGATTTCAAGGAAAAAACAACATAAAAAAATCCACGAAACCAAAACAAAGTTAGATTTTCTAATCCCAGAACTTTAAAATGGGTGAAGCCATTTAAACAGAACTGTGTACTAAATAAAGACTAGTAATAATAATAATAATAATAATAATAAATAATCATCATCAACCCCAAAACAACCCATATCAATTGATCCTTAGGGCTGAGACCTTAACAGCTGAGCTATAAACCTCTGAATAATGGGATCTTAATAGATACCAAAAAACTCTTAACTAAGTTATAGATGGAAGCTATAAATATAACCTGAGACAAAATGATTTATTTGTGTTATAGGCAAACTGCCATAAATGTTCCTGATTATCATAATATTAGAAAATAACTCAGCCTGTTTGCTCTGCACTGTAAACTGGCTTCTTGGTTGTTGATTCACTCTCTCTTCTTCTCTCTATTTTATAATTAATTACTGGCATAGTTGTGATATATGATTATTATTTATAGTTGTCTATTTTTTTTGTATGATTTATAAATTAAATTGCCTGTGCTATACCTGGGGGAGGGGGATGATTATTGTAAATCTACAGCAAGCAAACACAAATTGCAAAGACAAAGGCACACTCTGGCCTGCCTGTCTCAAATTTACTGTTTTGACATACTGTATGCAGTAATTTGGAATCTGTAATCTCTTATTAGAAAACAAATGCATTACTTTTGTTCCCAGTGCTGCTATTACAATAATTGAATTTAAAACAGGGATTGAGTTTCTCTATTTGGAGCTAAGAATAATTGTATATCCCTGATTAAAATCACGGGAGTAGAAAAGAGATTTATAAATCTGGAGTCAGGAACCTTGAGCTATTCTTGAAGTGGAGGAGAAAAGGAAAGTAAATTAATATTCAGGGAAAGACACCACCAATTGCAGCACCCACTGTTCAGGGCTCATTTGCTGTCTACTGTTTCACTTGCTAATCACATGGTAAAATTGATGCAGTCAGAAGGCCACAGAACTGTGCTGGCTGCAGGGCCAGCTCCAGGCACCAGCCCACCAAGCATGTGCTTGGGGCGGTGCCTGGAGGGGGGCGGCGCGGCGGGGCGCTTCAGCCCGAGAGCAGGGCCGCGACTGGGCTCGCCACCCTCCCCCGCGGCGCTCCAGCCGCCGGGGAGAGTGGAGCCGCAGCGGGCTCGCCGCCCTCCCCGGTGCTCCGGCCGGCCGGGGAGAGCGGGGCCCCGGCCGGGCTCTCTGCCCTCCTCCCGGCACTCTGGCTGCCGGGGGCTCTCCACCCTCCTCCCGGAGCTCTGGCCGCCGGGGGCTCTCCGCCCTGCTCCCGGTGCTCCGGCCGGTCGGGGATTGCGGGCCCGCGGCCAGGCTCGGCACCCTCCCCTGGCGCACTGGGGGGGGGGGGGGGGGTGGAAGGGTGGCGGGTGGCTTTTTTGCCTAGGGCGGCAAAAAAGCCAGAGCCGGCCCTGACTGGCTGCAATTGTATTTAACACCCCCTAGGTACACCAACTTTGTCATTCTGCTGAAATATTTGTAGGACAGGGGTCTTGTCATAGACCCACCTTCTCTCCTCTACTAAAACCTTCCTTTTACTTGGCTCTCAAAATATTTACTTCTGCAGATCACTGGTGGTTTGCAGATTCCACCTCTGGTTGAGGTATTGTAGTCCATGGCTACGTCTATATAAGGAAAACTGGAACTCAACAGGTGCAGCTCCAGTGGTAACAGAAAGGGTGAAGCTGTAGGCAAGAACCGGACAAGAACCTCTGGTTCAGGGACTGCTGTCTTTTAGTGCATATACACTATGAGAAACAGGACTTTCAATTCACTAGCAGAGCAGCTCCAGAAGTTGTAGTAAGAGAAGTGGGGTTTTTTTACTGCTGTGTCATGTAGCCTTACCACCACAGCAAGGCGGTAAAATACCTGAACCTTGTATTATATAATTATTACAGCCTACACTGTTAGCATTGGTGGAAAATTACAACTCCTTATTTTCCTGGCACAGACAAGGTTTAGCACTGTTTTAATAGCAGGCTTTTAACACAGTGCTCAGAGAAAATTATCCCTGTCCACACAAGTCTGGGAAAAGGTGAAAGCCTCGCTAGCAACCACTGTGCTTAAATACGGCTATAGCTGGTACAGTATTGACTGCGGTGTAGATAGGGCCGACTGGATGTTCTATTTTCAATTGTGGCAGTGCAGGTGCTTCACACTGTTAAAAACAATCTCTTCTACAGGGAAACCCCACAGAATGGCCAGGAGACATCTTGAGTATAAATAAAGGACTTTCCATTAAATCATATTGTCAAGGGAAAAGGGGCATAGTTTTCCCATTCACACACTGAGCCAGCACGGGGAGCATCCCTTCAAACAGGCAGGTGTTCCAAGTTCAGTGGGGAATATAAGCATACCTGGGGATATCTACAGAGGGCTGAGGTATTCATGCAGAAGTCCCTTGTCTCTGCTCTGCTCTCTGTGCTCACCCCTCTGTACTGGAGAACAAATCCCTAAGGAGCTATGCATGCAGGTATTCTGAAAATCACTTTGCATCAAGGGAGAACGTGCATAAGAGAATATTAATGAATAAGCCAAAGGCTTGAGGAAGATTATGCTGTGAAGTGAGCACTCACTGCTTTCTCCAGGCATGTCCTCTACAACTACACAGCCCCGGAGTTTCGGAAGGGGCTTCCCCGTAGTTGGAATGATGCCATATAGGTTCCATCCCTTGACTCTGACCAACAGTGACTCGTTTCTGTGCAATTGCTGAGAGGTTATGATATGACCAAAGGAGCTAGGGTCAAAACCTAGATGTTCTGATATGACGACTGGCTATTAGGATCAGAATTTACAAGAGAGCTCAGCATCCACAATGAAGACTAGATTTTTTAAGAGCTTTGGTCTCAGGCACTAAAGTAAATAGCTAGGATTTTCAAAAGATCTTAGCATGCTGGGTGCTGGCCATAAATGTCGTAACAGGTGTTGGGCATTTTTGAAAATCTGATCCCAATTGTAGATACTAAGTTTTGACCTCTTGAAAATCTGGCCCTAGAAAGCCTCCCAGATTTCAGGCAAATTTCATTCACAAAAGATTAAGTCCCTTCTATTGGAATATACCCTTAAAATCTTTTTTCCCCCTGAACTGTTACGTTTCTTATCAGATTCTCATTTTCTAACCAGTTTTGAAAAGTGGTGCAGGGGAATGTGTGAAAAGTGGTGGCGTATTTAGCTTAATAAAGAGAAGTTCTGAGGTGACTTGATCAAATCTGTAAGGACCTCCAGGGGGAACAGAAATCCAATAAAAAAGAGCTCTTCAATCCAGCAGACAAAGGCTGGAAGTTGAAGATCCAATGGCTGGAAGCTGAAGCTAGACAAATTCAAACTAGAAATAAGATGCAAATTTTTACCAGTGAGGGTAATTAGCCACTGTAACAGCTTAGCAAGGGCTGTGGTGGAGCCTCCATCACTGGAAATCTTTAAATCAAGATTGGACATTTTCTTCCTACAAGATATGCTCTAGTTCAACCCCAACTATTGGACTGGAAGCAG